>NC_044246.1:73526485-73788985 GCF_003957555.1 Calypte anna
CGGAGCAATAGCACTGAGCCAGGCTAGTCAACCCTGAGGGCTGTAGGCTCGGAGCACTATTTGTGAGTCTCTGCTGGAACACCTGGTTGGACCTTGAAGCACCGTGCCCTAAAAGAGGTTCGTCATGCTACATCTGGTGGAGAATGTGGGTATAGACCTCGATCTAGCTCATGCCCACTACCTGGCAATTAGTGGCACCTGGTTGCTTCATTTCACTACATGGGATTGCCTTGACTGAGGTGCAGAACCTTGCACGTGACCTTGTTGAACTTCATTCAGTTTGCATGAGCCCACTTCTTGATCCTGTCAAAGTCCCTCTGGATGGCATCCCTCTCCTCTAGCATGGTGACTCCACCATGCAGTTGGTATCGTCACCAAACCTGTTGAGGGTGCATTTGATTCCACTGTCCATGTCACTGACAAAGATGTTAAACAGCACTGGTCCGAGTACTGACCCTTGAGGAACATCGTTCACCACCCATCTCCACTTGGTCATTGAGCCATTGATCACAAATCTTTGGTTGCGACCATCCAGACAGTTCCTTATCCAATGAGTGCTCCGTCCACCGAATCCACATTGCTCCAGTTTAGAGATAAGAACGTTGTACAGGACAGTCAAATGCTTTGCACAGGTTTAAATCTCCTATGACATTTTAATATCCTATGAATTCTAAGTTTAATTTACCTATACAATCCATATTTATGCTAGTAGAAATCAAATAGACAGTATAAATCTGCTTCATACTTTTGTTGGAGATGCAAAGATTATGCATCTCAGACCACTGTGGGTGATTCATTATATTAGAATGTTACAGAGAAAAATGAACTGTTCTAAGAGGAAATAATATACATCTATATATATATTTTAAATTAAGTATTACATAAAATATTAATAAGATTCATAGACATGGCACTTCCTTGAATGTTTTGGGTTTGTTTTTTTTTTCCCAGCTTCAATAGTGTGATCCTGCTGTTTAGGCAGGGTTTGCTTTACTGAAAGGTTTGCTTATGTGTGCCAGAGGCAGCAACTGAAACTGTGGATGCTGGATTATCAGATCTTCTGTTTCAAAGCTTAGGTGTGTCTAAAAATTTAAAATATTTTTTAAAATTTTTAAGTGCTTTAAAATTTAAAATATTTTATTTTAAAACAAAATATTCAAAATTCTCAAAGAATATTCTGTTCAACATTGCAGTAATTAACCCAGTCTTACAGTAATCAGACTTGTCCAAAAACCATCATAGGGTTTCCAACATGACTATGCAGAGTTTTAGTACTGCCCAGAGTGGACTAACAATCCAGTAACCCATAATTAAAGAGAGTTACTTCCACTCCTTGATCATCTCAGTGTTTTTAGATGAGCTTAGGAAGGCCATATTAAGGAACACAGACATAAAAACCATGAACTTAAAGCTTGGTTGCAAAAGACTTTGAGCTTAGCCATTATAGGAGAGACAGTTCCTTAAGGATTTTAGCTACAGTCAAATTCATTAGCCATTGAAAGTCATGTATTTCCTTTTTTAGCTAATACTTGAAAAATAGTATAAAAGTTCTATGCATTTGTCCCTATGGCATCAATTGCCTGATAGTGATAAAATGATTTGCAGGTAATTTATATTGTTGACAATAGAATTTAAGGAACAACAAGAAAAAAAAAGTGAAGTAGTTATTCTCTGAGTAAAATGATTAATCAGAGAGCTAGTCAGCGAACAGGAAAACATTAACATAGAATTCACTCACCCAAAATATTGGAATTTATATCCAAAATTATTTGCAGTGAATAATACAACACAGATCTTACTGTAATAATTTAAAGAAATTAATTCTATTCTTGTACTTTTCAACTAGATTGTTTAAACCAAACTAATTTCTTGATAACTGTCACATGTCTTTAGCTTTATTTCTCATGATCAAGACCTCAACAAAGTGTTGGTAAAAATCACATTAAAGCCTTACTTCAGTATGTTTGCTTGGATGAAAAGACTTGTCTCCCCATCAAACCCTATCATTGCTTCTGACCAAACCTATTTTGCCAAATATCACTGAAGAACATACAAGCTTTCAGCAAACAAAGGTGTATGCTGGCTCTGTTCTTTTCTGATACTTCTGTGCAGGTCATAAAAGTAGCCATTCAGGGCAGCTCACAATGTCATACAAAAGTAGAAAAGCTTTCAGATGTGAACAAATGTACAGGTAAAAAGTACTATAGGTAGCAAAATAGCTTTAAGGGTAATGCTAATGTTTCCATACCTGTGTAACTCAAGTCACTTGACAAGTCTTGCTGAT
Organism: Calypte anna; assembly: GCF_003957555.1. Classification (NCBI taxonomy): domain Eukaryota; kingdom Metazoa; phylum Chordata; class Aves; order Apodiformes; family Trochilidae; genus Calypte; species Calypte anna. The sequence goes on from NC_044246.1 coordinate 73,528,770, forward strand.
ATTGCCATTCCAATGTCATGATTTCAAGCATAGAGAAGCAGGGAACTTACCTATTTACAAGACTCAAATTGAAATTACTGATGAAGGAAACTGATGAAGAAAATGAATCCTGAAAATATGAAATTGGCTAATTCAGTGAAAATTATTTGTTTAGAAGACACTTTGGGAAAACAGGTAGATGTCAGCAATTATGCAGCTGACAAAGGTATTAGCCTGTTTTCCCATACTGGTTTGTGGTCTTTGTATTTTATTCTGTGTGTGTGTGTCTACAGAAATAGACTTATTGCAGCATGTCTCTCCAGTGTTCAGGGGATCTATGCTAAGATCTATTTGCTGTAGATAATTACATTGACAAAAAATGAAGCTTGGAAGATGGATTTCTAATTCCTTATCCAATCATAGCTATGTAAAAGCTTATTCTCATACATACTTTTAAAAAATGTTATAATTTGAGGGTTTCTGGATGGGGCTAAGTGGAGAAAGTCTACATGCTCTTATAATTCAATGATATGAGAAGATGTGAAAAATTAATGTTGTGGAAATAGAGCTCCATTATTATTTCTTTTAACAAAACTAAAGTTTGTTAATAGTTTTCTGATAATCTAGGGAAGTAGGGAACTTTTCTCATTTACTTGCAAGATTCAATTTGAAATTAATTCCATGGAACATCCCAAGGGTGTTTAGATTTTTGCAGAAAAGGAGTTTCACCCATTCTCATTGCATCTGTTCTTCAAACTGCATTGCATAATTAACAATCCATGAAATGCAACTCCAAAGAAGTTACAAACACCTGACTTTGCGCTGGATAAAGAACACCAAAAAAATCTGAAATAAGACTGTTTCATTGCTCTCAGTCATTCAAAGACATTTAGTTAATGTTTTGTGTATGCTGTTTTATGCACAGTTTATGTTGGTATAGATGTTAATATACAGTCAGACAAAATGTAAAAAGACCCAAACCAAACAAAACCCCACAGCTTTTTATCAGCATTACATTTCATACCATTGCTTGTAAAACTGAATTGTATACAAGTACAGAATAACCAGGTGGAAAGATCTGATGTTTCTTAAGCATATAATATAACTTTGTCTCCCTGACAGGTCTCTAAAAAAACCCCCCCAAAAATTAACCAAACCCCAAACCTGTCTTTTGCAAAAGACACTATGCCACAACACTAGCTTAATAAGCTTTTTTAAAACTGTGTACCAAATGTAAAAGATAAAAAAAAAATATATCTAGTCTGTAAAAAAGTTAAATACCCCTGGAAATAGAAGAAACCTAAATTATTTTGACATAGACCAAAAAAAGGACTTCTACTTAAAATCTTACACAATCTCCAATTAAACATAGAAGCAAGTTTGGTAGTAAATTAGGTAAGTTCTATAATGGTAGCCTGATGTAGTATGTACCAATAATAAATATCTTCTAATCAGAAAATGAATGTTGACATCTTAGGCCATAGGGAGTGTGGTGAGGTGATTTACAAGCATAAGAGCTAGGAAAAGAAAAGCATTAGAGTGAACAGACCACTGCATTTATTAAAAGCACTTCTGATTAACTGGATTTTGGATAGAAGTGAAGTTATTTGGATTGTATTATTCATCTGGAAAGGAAAGAAAAATCTTACTTCCATACCACTGCTTTTAAATATAATAAAATTCTGCTAGTATATCCTAAAAAAAACCAAACACCTCATAGTGCTTTCAAAGTAGAAAAGAAATAGCAAAAAAATCAGGATAGTGCAATATGGTCCAAACATGAAATATTGATTATTTGCTTCCAAAAGCCATACTGACATTTACAGCATCTTCCTTGCATGTTTCTGTAATGAGACTAAAATGTGAGTAATTGGGTACTATAATAATATTGCTGTATCTCTGGAAAAGAAATATATTAATAAATCCTACGTGGAAAAATATTAATAAATCCTACGTGGAAAAATCTTTTATTTATTTTTTTTAAGTTGATGCTTGTAAGGCATTTTTGAAACCTTTACCTTATGGTTTAAAGAAAAATAGAACTGAATTAACAGTGATTAACAGAGTGCACATAATTTCTGTGAAGATTCACTCTTAGGTCATGAATTCTACATGCCTAATAACATGTCTCTATTATACTCCTCAAGTTTTAAATTTGTATTCTCAGTTTCTTTATTTTATACCAGAGATTCTTTGATATCTCTAACAGTCACTGAAAAACACTTATTTTAATTTTCTCGACCTATAATTTCCTATAAGTGCAACTGTAGAGAAACATTGTCAACGAGGTGCCTTGAGTTGCCAGTGAGTGGGTGTGAGTCCACCTGTGCCTGATTAGGACAGGCCCCTATTGGGCATGAGCAAGACCCGGGGGCCAATAAAGGTGGGACACACACCCACAGAAGGCACCTCAGCTCACTCTGGTGCGAGGCATGGAGAGGCCAGCAGCTCCTCGAGCCTCTGGAGTGAGAAAGGCTCTTCCCGCTACACTTCTACCCTGGAAGCGCTGTGTGGTGGCTGGAGTCCTGGAAGAGACCAGCAGCTCGTCGAGCTTCAGGAGCAAGAATGGCTTCTCCCGCTACATGCAACCTTCCCTTGTGTCACACAGAAAAGCTGCGGACCCAGTCTACTAATGTTTTGATTAAAAGAAAGATGTGCCAAGAAACCTGAAGCAGTTTTGTAGTATCCCATTTATCTGAAATATATACTATAGTTCAGTATCCTAGTGGGTGGATAAAGAAATCGTACTTCACTTACATCCAGCTAAGTAGAAAAGCAACTGTGACTTCTGGCACTCAAAATAGCAGTGAAACAAAACAGGTTTGCCTCATGTTTGCAAACACTTATTCAACACAATATAATCAAACTAACCAATAGTTACAAAATGTTTTTTTATAAAACTGGATTTTGTTTACCTTCCAATTAAAACCAGGCTGAACAACTCTCTATTTGCTGTCACTGAATATTTCATCACAGCTAACAGTTTCAAATCAAAATAAAAGTTTTAATACTTTGATTATGTGAAAGTGTGAAATAACTCATAAACTGTCCCTTGAAGAAGGCACTACAGAGTCCTGAGGTCTCACAGGATATCTGAACACTGAAAAGAAATATAAGGGAACCAACTTAAATTCTGGCATAAGTGGTTCAAGAAAAGATTTTTTTAAAAATAATTTTTCCTCAGAACAACCCCTATCATTAGAGGTAGTACTATTCTGTTAAGCAACACTCTCCTAAAATCAATTCTTCAGTCACATAGCTTAATGTATTTTAAAAGAAATTCCTCCAAAACCATCACTGTTTCTATCAGGCATCCATCCAAGAATTATTTTTCTCATTCAGCAATAAAAACAGTAATGTATTCCTCCCCCTCCTGGAGTGTTTAATCATTGATTTTACCATGTATAGCAAATCAGATTTCTTTTCCTGCCTAATCCTGTAAGATGATACTTGGCATTAGACAGTGATTGCCTTCTTTCTGTCAATTTGGAATAATAACTAAAAATAAAAAAAGCAAACCACAAAACACTTATCAACCTACTCTGCAAGCAAATACACACCTGCATTGTTAGTATCATTGAAATGATCAGTGAAGATTCAGAACTGGGATTGCATCTAGACAAAATTAACCTCAGATTTCTAGAAGCCTTTCAAATAATATTCTTCTATATGTGACTGTATCTTATGAGTACATTTATTACTGATAAGTGATCTTATAAATCACTATTTTTTTTCCTGAAACCTTTTCATGGTTCTTCACTGAATAAGAGAAAGTTGCAAGCAAGTAGAAGTTAAGCAAGAGATTGCAATTTTCATGGCATTGACCATTTTTAAAGTTCCTTCTAGGCTATCTGAGTCTTAAGGTTAGCATGAGCTTTCCTACATGAGTAACAATTTGCCATAAAAATTCCATAATGTTTCTAGAAATACATATGGTTGGAAGTTGTCTAAAATATCTGAAGGAGTTTGACGATAAGACCAGTTTTCACCAGTTGTCTTCTTGAGCAGCAAGTCTGCACAAAATTACATAGCACCTTCATGTAACATTTTGTCCATCTGTTGCCTTCTTACTAAAAGAAGCATTTGCTATTTACAGAAATTACTAATTTTTTAATGTCCTAATTACATATTGTTTATTCATTTTTTGACTAAATAATCCCTACAAATACAAAGGCATGCAGAAACATGATGACCATTTGGGGAATTCCAAGAAATAATTAGGGCATCCCAGGGGAATGTCAACCCCATGAGCTGGGTGAGATTTAGTATCACAGTGAGTCAGCAGGAGCAGTTCTTCAGGTTGCCTTACAGACTGAGGAATTCATTGCATTATGGTATGAGGCCGTCGGTGGGAGACAGACATAGAACACTTTGAAACCATATAAAATTTATTACAGGAGGTTTAGAAGAGGAACCAGATGTGGGGAGAGGGAAGGATCACGGAGGTTTGTGGAGGAACGAACATAGAAAAATAGAAGCGTAATGGTTTGCTGTGTGTAAAAAGGAATCAGACTGGTTGCTTGTCTGGTCACTCACCGCACCTAATAAGCACAAGCTGCCCTGTCTTCTTGGAAAACTCCATTTTTAACAATTATTCTAGATATGGGATATGGATCCAGGGTCAGACAGTGAATAGATTGTTTAAGGCCGGGTAATTAGAGGGATTGACATTTTATACTGTTAAAAACACTGACTCTATGTTTAAAACTTTTAATTGAAAGAGATATAAGTAAAGCAGCGCGCTGCAGCATGCTGAGCAGCCGGGGAGCCGTAGCCCCACCACCAGCTTGCAAGTTCAATAAAGTAAAACCGGTTCTTTTATACTTTTCATAAATCCCTTCTGCTTAGTCTCTTATCAGTTTATGATTGGTTTTCATTTTGTGGGCTCTCCCAGCATTGGTTCTTGCCTTGCGGGCTTCGCTCCGTTGCTGAGGGAAATGGTCAGGTGACGTCCCTGTTTCGCAGGCCCCTGCGGTCGGCCCCTCCTCCTGTTTTTCTGGCTTTTCTTCCTTATAAGTACACTTAAACATACACCCCAAAACAACAGGATACAACATGCTATCTCAACAAACTGGCCAAACAAACATTATTAAATTGAAAGATACACTCAACAAAACAATAAACTACAATTTTAAACACTTATTTTTCACATAAATATTCATGCATTTCCCATGAATGGACCTTTGTGAGTTTTTGTGTCTGTTTTCTTTTTGTTTTTTCTTCCCTTTCTCAAATATATTTTCACATAGGGGACACTATCTTTGCTGTGTGGGGCCCTGGCCTGTATCAGGAACAGCATGGCCAACAGGTCCAGGGAAGGGATTCTGCCCCTGTACTCAGCCCTGGAGAGGCCACAGCTTGAGTCCTGTGTCCAGTTCTGGGCCCCTCAGTTCAGAAAGGAGATTGAGGTGCTGGAGCAGGTCCAGAGAAGAGCAAGGAGGCTGTGAAGGGATCCAGCACAAGTCCTGTGAGGAAGGGCTGAGGGAGCTGGGGCTGTTCAGCCTGGAGAAGAGGAGGCTCAGAGGAGGCCTCATCACTCTCTACAACTCCCTGAAAGGAGGGTGTAGCCAGGGGGGGTTGGTCTCTTCTCCCAGGCAACTCTCAGCAAGACAAGAGGACACGGTCTCAAGTTGTACCAGGGGAGGTTTAGGTTAGATATTAGAAAGAATTTCTTTACAGAGAGGGTGATCAGACGTTGGAATGGGCTGTCCCGGGAAGTAGTGGATACTTCGTCCCTGGAGATACTTAAAAAGAGACTGGATGTGGCACTCAGTGCCATGGTCTGGTAACTGCAGTGGTAGTGGATCAAGGATTGGACTTCATAATCTCAGAGGTCCCTTTCAACTCAGCCGATTCTATCATTCTATGGTTCTATGTGGATCTGACATAATAATGGGAAGCATTGCTGATTAAATGTCATTGCACAGCTGAAGACCAAATTTTGCCATTAGATATTACATCCTGTTTTAAAAAAATTATACTGTCTATATAGCATGACAACTACCTTTAGCAAGATATCTAAAAAGGGCTTTCTAAAACTCACAGTGAATACAGGAGCTGTGTTACTTATTCTAGGCATTCCATGTCTTTATTTCACCATCTGGTATATCATGCCTGAGCTTAATAAGAAACTGGAGCTTGCTACATCCTATAATTCCAAGAAGTTGCTTATATAAAGATTAACCTTTAAGCAATATGGAAAGTAAAGTAACAGAAATTTGATGAAGGGTGGGAGAAGAAGGTGACTACACTTTTTGCTTATTATCTAGTGTCCTATTACCAAGCTACCATGATCTTAACTGGAAAGGGCTCAACAGAAATCAGGTGTTTTTATTGTAAATCTTATAGACATTTTTCTTTATTCTAGCCTTCTAGTGAGAGAAATTACAATGATTTAGTCCATGAAGATTTTAGTAATACCTAAAATCTTCCAGCCCAATAAATGTATTAAATGTTAAATAAAGGAGCAAGAGCAGTGGACTGCAAGTCAACCTCAATACTTACTTTTTAGCTTACTCTAGTTGTCTCTGAAATTCCTCCACTCATCTGTCTCTGAAATAAAACTCTGAAGAGCAAGTTAGACCAGTGCAGCACAGGTGTGAATAAGCCAGGGCCATTTTCCCTCAGTGCCATTTTCTGGTCCTTCTTATTTAGATGTATAAAAACATTCTAAAATGTCAACTTACTAACTAAGCTGAGAAACTGAAACAGAAAAGGAAAACGTAATAGCATGACCTCACACTGAATAGTCTAAGGTTTTAGGTGGGTTGTTGTTTTTTGGTTTTGTTATTAAATGAAACATGTTTAAAATCTAGTTTAATAATATATTTTTTTATATATATATTTACAGATATCTTCGAATAATTAAGAAGAATCTGTCCAGTGAAAGTGATACTGTATTATCTCAGTTTGGGAGCCTATGAAGTTGTACTATTGAAGTGCCACTTGTGTAGATTTGGGAGTACTTGTGATTTGGAGGAGGATTCTTCCACTAAGTAGCATGGCCTGGCATAGCAGAATTATGGAGAGGAGCATCCTACAGCAAATATAAACCAGGATTTCCTTGTCTAGAAAAGGAATAAAAGAAGAATATTGCTTTAATGGACATCACCATGTTAAAATAAAGGCAAATTTTTTCTGTTTGTCTTTTTTGCCCCAGAGGTTTGAAATTTTACTTGTGAACTCAACAGGCTGAAGGAAAAAAAGACTTCCTTTTTTGCTTTCTGAGTGAGTTCTGCTAGAATTAAATCCATGTTGAACTTCCTCTAGGAGGTTCCCTTGTCAGTGCTGTGAAAGCCCCACATTTGAATATCATAATTCATTTACACTGAACTTTACATTAAGAACAGGAAAGAAGGCAAAATCATTATTGATGTGAATCTCCAGAAAGTGTGTCTGTGGGGAGAGACAATACTAAGAACAGGATGTTGACCCTGTGCTCATTGGGGGGTACACAGCTAAAAGCAAAATCAGCAGTGAACCCACACAAGAGACTGCATATTAAAAAGGGCAGGAGAAAATGCTGACACCCATGTGTCACTATTGAAAAATTCATTCAAATGCTTAAATGTATCCTGCAGCTCCCAAAGCTTTTCTAGTGAGTGATCACAGCAGCATGCCAGCACACTGAGCAGATAGGAGTGAGGGCATTACATATGGCCAGAAACAAGTGAAAATTCCAAAGAGCACTAAAGGATTAATGCATCAAATTACTCAGGGACTAAACTGTTATTTTAAGCAATGTTGAGTGGTTCCAGTATTTGGAACCAGCAGGTGGATTTGCTGTGGCACATCTGTTTTTTGTTAACAAAACTCTATTTGCAAAAGGATCCGGAGGTACTTTGTAGCCATAAAGCACTAAAAAAAACCCATAAAATCTTATTTTTCTATAGATTTCGATACATCTTCAGGAGATAATACTTTGAAAGGCAATGAACAGAGTGGTAAGCATATATGGGAGTTTCAGGTGAAGGCAGAACTTCAGTGTAAGGTTTACCATCTGAAGTATTTACATCATACAAAACTCAGGAAATTTGGGGTCAATATTGTGATATAAGTGTAGTTAATAGTTAAGTATAGTTAAGAGCCACCTGAGACTTCATAGAATCATAGAATCATAGAATTGGCTGGGTTGGAAGGGACCTCAGAGATCATCAAGTCCAACCCTTGATCCACTACCACTGCAGTTACCAGACCATGGCACTGAGTGCCACATCCAGTCTCTTTTTAAATATCTCCAGGGATGGAGAATCCACCACTTCACTGTGCAGCCCATTCCAATGCCTGATCACTCTCTCTGTAAAGAAATTCTTTCTAATATCTAACCTAAACCTCCCCTTAAGACCATGCCCTCTTGTCTTGTTGAAAGTCGTCTGGCAAAAGAGACCAAGGGTGGCAAAAGGATACTTGCTTATTGTTAGACAAAGAAAACTAGACTCAGTATATCATGGTAAATGCTATGAAATACTGACCATATAATAAGTACTACCTGAGCTATAATTAAAAAATAAAACAGACTCATGAGACACCCTCACATTTATTCTCAATTCAACAGGAAAATATTTTTTTCACTCCTAATTTTTTGAGGTTTTGCTTTTTGAAGAAACTATTTCTAAAGTAAATGTAAACCTAGGATATATAATTCACTTTTCAGAGTCAATATGAAAGTGGTGAATAATCTTATTTGAAGAAAAAGTTCTTTCTACAAGTCTGTTTTTCACTGTCTGAAATCTTTTGAGAAACATTGAAAGACCAAAGTTTTTGCCACACATAGGAGGTATTATAATATCCATGAAGCCCTTGTGACTATTGTGTGCTTCCAGAAAGACTTCCTATTCTTTCATGAAGCACATTTATTCACTTAGATAAATGGTCCTGCCCACCAAAATTATTTTAGATAGGTATGATTTTGCTTTCAAGCTCTTATGTTATGAACATTATTCCCCTTCCTTCTCCCAATGAATTTCTAACTAATTCTGCTTCTTTGAAATTAGGATGTAGTGTTACCATCATTTTTTAAAAGAAATTGTAAACCCACAATTTCCTGTGTCTTTTTTCATCTCTGCTTGATACATTTATTCTTCCCAACTGGTAATAAAGTGATATTTTTCAGGCATAATTAGAACAAATTGACTGAAAAATTGTCAGATTGAATTTTATTATATCTGTTCTTTCTGAATTTTCTGTACTTCACATTTGGGAAAGCATGTAATGTCTGATGTTCTTCAGGAATTTCCAGTGCAGTTTAATGGATGCATAAGCATAATGGGCTAGATAGATTTAGAAAAGGGAAAAAATGGTCTTTTTGAAAACTGCGGAGATGGAAACACATCTGTGTTATTAAGTGAGGCAAAATTTGACATCTCTATTTGGAGCAATTTTTCTAAGCATTCTTCAGAAATATTTTGTAGTTGTAGACCAATTAGAAAGCACAAAGAATCTTCACATTTTAGAAGAAGCAATCAAGAAAAGTGGTAAATGTATTTTATTTCAAATTTCTAGGGATGCAAAAAGCAGTTTCAAAGCAACCTAAAATTTCCCTTTTATAAGTAAACTTTGAGAAGTAACAGTTACTCAATTTAAACTTTTCTTCACTAAATTGATATATAGTACCTTAATACACATAGGGTTCATGTCATAAACTGGACCAGAATACTTAGCAAAATGTGCTTTGCTGCAAAAAATAGGCAGATATAACTCAAAATCCCAGGAGTAGTAGATATGCTTATTAATCAGATGGCATATTTAAGAAGCAAATTTTCCTGACCATAAAGAAATTTTAAAATGTATTAAAAAAAAATATCATCTACTAGTTTTCTGGTTGGGTTTGCACTAAACTGATGTCACAGGACAGAATTTTAGAAAGGAAGAAGACAAGAATTTCACTTAAACTACCTTGCTTGAAGTCTTTGTTTCAATAGTTGTTTCCACACTCTACGATGACACCAGGCAAACATTCTTCAACTTTTAGGAATAGCATAAAATTCGTTCTTTTGGATAAAACTGATAAAGTCAGTGCTTTGTCAATGGATAATATATCATAATATTTAGAAAAAATTTAATATGCTGTGAAATTTTCTAGCATTTCTAAGAAAAAAATGTATGTAGTAAGTCTGAATTGTAGTACCGCTGCTTTATCAGATCTCCTTTATCTGATCTGTGAATCTCTTAAAGAAACAATTTATCATGAAACTGCACTAGGCATCCACAAGCTACATCAGTAGAGCAAGAGTATCAGAGTACTATCATTATGTGTCACAGAGAACTGACTAGTGAATGCATGGACAGATGACTATAAGCTACTGTGATAAATGAAAGTCAGTTTGGAAAATATATAGAGAGCAGTAGAATAGTTTAAGAATATCCATCAAAAATTATTTCCTGTTAAAAATACCTATCTGAAAAAAGCCCTACATGACAATTTAAATTATTAGACTTTCCATCTTCATTGACCTGTCCTGTAGTAGTTACGGAGATTTACTTTCCAATGGAGACACTTCAATGAAATGTCTAAAAGTGGGCAGTAAATGCAGTTATTTGTGAATTACTATATAATTTATCAAAAGAAATTTTTCCACTGAATTTATTTGACTTTACTTACAACCCACAAGAAAACAAAGTCTATTTTTATTATATATGTATAGCCAGAGAACATATTTGTCTTTATAATATTGAAACAACGGAAGTGTTAATGATTTCTTTAAGCTAAACCCACAAGTTAGTAGTTTCTAGATTAAACATCTACTTTTGTATAAGAAGCCACTGAACTCCTACAACTGCTGAGCTACATTGAATGAATCATATGTTCATCTTATATAATCATGGTAACACTCATATTCTATTCTTGTGAAAGAAGGGGTTATTACAAGGACAGATATATAAGTAATACCATCCTCATCCCATTTTGGCATTCTTTATGGTGATAATAAACTCTGTTCTGGGAGAAGCAATTGGGGATGTTTGTTGATGAAAAGCTCAACATGAGCTGGCAATGTGCACTTGCAGCCCAGAAAGCATCATAAGAAGCATGACCTCCAGTTTCAAGGAGGTGATTCTGCCCTTCTAATCCATGCTTATGAGACTATACCTGCAGTACTGGGCCCAGTTCTGGACTCCCCAACACAGGAAGGGCATGGACCTCTTGAAGCAGGCTCAGAGACAGGCCACAAAAATAACCAAAAGATGTAGAACACTTCTGTGAAGACAGGCTGAGAGAGCTAGGGCTGTTCAACATGGATAAGAGAAGGCTCTGTGGAGACTTTATTGTGACCTTTCAATCCTTAAAACAGGCCTGTAAGAAAGATGGGGAAAAACAATTTAGCAGGCCTTGTTGCTGTAGGAGAAGGGGCAATATTTTTTAACTGAAAGAGGATAGATTTAGGTCATAAATAAATAATTAAGTTTTTATGAGGTTGGTGAAACACTGAAACAGGTGACCCAGGGAAGTGTCATCTCTCCCATTCCTGGAAATATTCAAGGTCAGGTTGGATGGAGACCTGAGCAACATGATGTAGCTGAAGATGTCCCTTCTTATTGGGGAGGGGATGGACTAGATGACCTTAAAAAGTCCTTTCCAACACATACAATTCTATGATTCTAAATTCCTAAATATCTGAACTTGAACTGCACGGTCAGCAACATATCCATTATTCTATAGGCAAATTATGCTTGATAATAAATATACTTAGCAAATAAGATGTTGCAAGTTGTAAACACTTTTCTTGTTCCCTTGTCACAGGACATCCACTTAGCATACTCATTGCAACCAATATGTTGTTTTGATCTTTGTTTTTCTTCTTGCACAACATCCTCCTTAATGTTTCAGCTACTCATCATCTACAAACATCATTCTGCTCTGCCAGTGGCTCTCATTTAATTCAATTATTTAATAAAGTTTCTGTTTAAATGATGGTATTTTATTCTGACCAAGATATTATGCTCACAAAACTTTCCAAAGAAAATCCCTCTGATACATGTTCTTTCTTGAAAATTACTAATGTTTCACAGACCTTTTTATGAAACAAGTGTTTGAGTGTATGTTGTCAGCATATTAATAATTGCTTAAAACAAACCCTAACAATTATCGGAGAAACAAAACTGTGACCAAAAGATGAAATCTGCTGCACAAGTGGATCTCTGGCACAGCAGGAATAATGAGTTTTTGTCTTTCATACTGGTTTTGCCAGCATGAATATGTGCAGGCAGAGACATCCTGATACATCTTTATGCAAGTCAATTTCTTACTGAAATTACAGTTTCTATACCTAGTACTACAATAGCCCTTGAGAACCATGCAGAATCTTCATAGTAGTTGCCATTGCTTTCATTTACACCATGTCCTTTTCACTTTTATACTTTCTCAGTATAAATTCATCCTTTTTAAGCTTGCTATGCACATACAAGTTTTTAAAAGGTGAGTATATAGGTGATGGACAACAGCTGGTTTCTTTTTTAGCTGATGGTCTTTCTATGCAAACCTTCATTTGTTATGGCAATGTTTATTTAATGAAAGTGTCATCAAAGGCATATTTGTCCACTGCTTTATACAGTTACCTCCATTTCAGATCACTATATGTCCTTTTCTCAACCAGTGACACAGTTTCACTTATAAACTATATTAACAATATTTTTTAAAAAATACTGTTACAACCAGTACAATATAGTCATAAGAAACCCCCTTAAAGCTTCATTATAAATTAATGTTTTTAAAAATATCATTCTGAAAACCTGTGGTTGATAATTTACTAATAATCTACAATAACTAATAAATTGGCCAACAGTGTAGTTGGTTTTTACTTGTGAAATTGTAACCAATATTGTCACTATGTTTTATGGAAAAAAATGTAGACTAGTTTGTTCAATCAGTTATTTATCATAGAATCATAGAATCATAGAATCATAGAATCATAGAATCATAGAATCATAGAACATAGAATTGGCTGGGTTGGAAGGGACCTCTGAGATCATCAAGTCCAACCCTTGAACCACCGTTGCGGTTGCTAGACTATGGCACTGAGTGCCACATCCAGTCTCTTTTTAAATAGCTCCAGGGATGGAGAATCCACTACTTCCCTGGGCAGCCCATTCCAATGCTTGATCACCCTCTCAGTAAAGAAATTCTTTCTAATATCCAACCTAAACCTCCCCTGGCACAACTTAAGACCGTGCCCTCTTGTCTTGTTGAAAGTCTTCTGGCAAAAGAGACCAACCCCCACCTGGCTAACATATAGCAATTAAATAACTGGCTGTATATAAGGCATAGATTTCTACAGGTTATCTAATCTTTTTCTCTCTACTGGAACTTTCTTCTCACATGTAAAATAGAGATTTCAAAAATGTGTGATTACAGCATCTCTTGGAGTGAAAATGAAAAGCAGAACTATGAATCTATAATGCATGTGTCTCTGGGTCCAAGGTTGAGACCTTACACAAATATGGTAGCTTCTAGAAGTCTAGAAAGTAGGTCATTACTGACCAATTGCACTTGTGCTAACTATTTACCAGGACAGAAGGAATGACTGTGCCTAAAATTAATTAATCTATGTGATGACTACCTCGCAGCTTTAATACCTCCTTCACTGGATTGCAGCTTGGAAAGAGGTAGTACAGAGTAAAGAAATAGTACAGTCAGAAAAAAAAAGAAGGGGTGGTTCATCTCTAGTGTTACTCAACATATCTTCCTTGCAAATGTGAACTTTGGTAAAGAAATTAAAAATTATAGTGTCTTCACAGAATAATAAGTTTCAACCTAACTGGTGTGCTAATTGCTAATTTTCTAATCTATAAAAGAAGACACAATTTTATCTAGAACATTTCATTTAATTTCATTAGGTTTGTTTCATCCACTAAAAGACATAGTTAAATAACATTAAAAGCTAAAATTAAACAAAAAAACCCCAAGAGAATTAGGACTTGACAGTACCAAAGCTTTGAGTAAAGATAGTTCCTAGATTTCTCCATTATACCAAATAGGTAGATGAACCTTTGGAATAAGATAAAAATTTAAAAAGTGTGGTCTATATTGATGACAGGGAGCCAAAGTTTCTGTGTAATAATATTGCTATACCTGTGTGCTTTTATAATAATATAATTTAAATAATAATTTAAAAGCCCACAAATAAGCAAACTAAATTCAAATAAACAAAACAAAACACACAGACTAAAAATAGTTTCAAGGCAATTATCCCCTATATCAGGGTGTCAAAAATTGTGCTTCCATCACCTTGGAATTTTCCCATTTCAGTTCTGACATTTTCATGGTTCTCGTTGGTTTAGAACAGGTTTCCCAAAGAGGCTGTGTAGTCTCAATCTCTGAAAACATTTACAAGACTGGATAAAGCCCTGAACAAACCTGGTATGATCTCAGTCAACTCTGCTTTGAGTGGAGATTGGATTAGAGATCTTCTGAGGACTCTTTTAGCCTGAATTATCCTGTGGTTCTCTGTTCCTTCATTAATTTTTTCATGTCAGATGTCATAATTATGAGATCTTCCAACATTTCAATGATTCTGTCCTCTAGGTCCTAAATTCAAAACAAACAAAAACAAACAAAAAACCACCCCAAAACAAACCAAAACAAAAATCCCCCAAAAATAACAAACAAAAAACTAAGCAAGCAAACAAACAAAACCAATAAAAAAACCCCAAACCACTAAATATAAATCTTTATTTACAAGAAAATAACATGAAATTCACTAGACCACCTTAAGTGATATTTTCATTTGGACTAGCTGCATTTCACCCCAAGTGGGTTGTAAAACCTGGACTGCTACCTTAGAATTAGAATTCAGGTAGTTTCTGTTCTATACTCTTACGATTCTGGCTAAAATAGAAACTCAGATCTTTACAAAGGTTGTCAGCCTCAGGCATTAGCAAATAACAACCATGCAGTGTTATTTTTTTTTTGGTTTTTCTTACTCAATAGCTCAAGAGATTTTTCTGGCTTTATGACCAAAATGACTCTAGCCATTCTTTTTATAGAAATTCTTTAAGCAGCAAAAAACAAAAATTCAACTAAAACACAGGAAAAATACAGTAACTATATTCCAAAAACTATGAAAATTACCCAGTTTTTTTTTTACTTTTATATTTGTACCATCCTGAAGAAACACTGTGTAAAACTAACAAGCTTTGCTTTGCTTTCAAGAATTTCAGAAAGAATCATTGACTTTCAGTGCATAGCAGAAAAATAAAGAAGCAGAAACACCTGAGATCTATGGATCTGCAATAATAAGAGTCATAAAATTAGCCAGTATTTGATAGTAGATCTCAGTTATGCACTTCAGACCATAAGCAGCCATCAGAGCAGAAACAGCAGTGCTGCAATGAAATAGACACAATTCCTTGCTCACCATTATTTTTGAAGGATGTTTTTTCCCCCAGCCACACTGTTTTGTCTCCCACCTGGGTATTTCTGGAAGATTAGGACCATCTTCAGAAATTTGCAGTTTCCCATTCTCTTCAACACAAGTTCGAGATTTTGCACTCTTCATTCAAGCACTCTATTTATTCCAAGTATAATGAAAGCAATGGAGACAATAAAAGACAGAAAATTATTAAAAATATACAGTTTACATAGTGTTTTGCTGGGTTTTTTAATAGAGTTGACCTGAACTGATTGCATAATGACTTATTCAATATTATTTCTTAGACACAGGTTTTGGATTAGCAGATCATTTTGTGGCTAATCTACACAGAATACTACTGTAATGAGAAGTCAGCAGTACTTTCCTACCTTAAAGAAGATGTTTTCATGACCAGAATAATTTCTATATATTGGAACATAGATGAGAACATAGTTGTCTAGACTAGATCAGAAACTTATTAAAAGATAGTTTACAGGATAATAAAAATATACACATATAGAATGCTTGCTTAGGTAAGACTTTCGTGTTAAATATTTGTTTCATTTCTTTCCACATATCTGCTATTTCGTGAGCTCTGGTGGGTTGAAAGATGGCATAATTATTTTATATGCTACTGTTGTAAAATAAAAAAACTGGTTACACCCCCCTAAAAATGTCAGGACATTTTTACATCTGTAAGCTTTGTTAATGAGGAGGGAAGTAAAGATTGATTGGCAGTCATCATGCAGTGGAGCCATGTCAAACATATTCTTTCTGTAGTTATTACAATACATCACAAGTTATTTTTACATGCAGACTGTGATGTAGACCTCATGGAAAATATTGTTACAATCAAGAGATTCTCTATTCTAACATATGTCTGACAATCATACTTGAAGATATAAGTTACATGAACAATTTCATCTGTTTCCTGTGTTCTGCAATGATCCCTGCATAGGGCAACTACAACTTAAACTTTTCTTTTTCTATGTTGTAATACACATCAGCGTCTCCCTTCTTCGAAAAAATCTGGGGAAAGAAATCGACCCTAAATCTGTTCTCCCAGGGTAAATCCAATGACTGTAAGAATAACTGAGTTTGGTTCATATTACTTTGCTACAATTTTAAATGATAGATAAGGTGAGGAAGACTATGGCCTAATGCCCTCATGATTTGCATTCCAAAATTTCTGTCATTAACATGCTGCACATCTTTGAATAAATCATCTAGGACTTAAAAACTTTTTTTTTCCTTATGAAAATCATAACCCATGTTCCATTCCCAAGAAAAATGCAAGAATTAATGTTTGAAGTGAGAATCTTGTACATCTGATCCTATATGGAACTTTGAGCAACCTAGTCTAGTGGGAGGTGTCCTTGCCCATGATGGAGTATTGGAACTAGATGATCCGTTCCTACCCAAAGCATTCTGATTTCATGAGGTATTACTAAAAAATGGCAAGTGTGCCATATGGTTTTTTTTCAGTAATTAGTGATTCTGCCCCTGTACTCAGCCCTCGTGAGGCCACACCTGGAGTACTGTGTCCAGTTCTGGGCCCCCCAGTTCAGGAAGGATATCGAGGTCCTGGTGTAGGTCCAAAGGAGGGCAACCAGGCTGGTGAAGGGACTCGAGCATAGACCCTACGAGGAGAGGCTGAGAGAACTGGGGTTGTTCAGCCTAAAGAAGAGGCGGCTCAGGGGAGACCTCATCGCTCTCTACAACTACCTGAAAGGAGGGTGTAGCCAGGTGGGGGTTGGGCTCTTTTACCAAACGACTTTCAACAAGACAAGAGGGCATGGACTTAAGTTGTGCCAGGGGAAGTTTAGGTTAGATATTAGAAAGAATTTCTTTACGGAAAGAGTGATCCGTCATTGGAATGGGCTGCCCACTGAAGTGGTGGATTCTCCGTCCCTGGAGATATTTAAAAAAAGACTGGATGTGGCACTCAGTGCCATGGTCTAGCAACCGCAACGGTGGTTCAAGGGTTGGACTCGATGATCTCAGAGGTCCCTTCCAACCCAGCCAATTCTATGATTCTATGATTCTATGATTCTATTCTTCTCACAATTTTAGAATGAAGACTTTATTACAGATCAAAGACAAATTAGTCTCTGGTTTGATGTAGATGTAAGATGCACAGGATTTAAACATGTGCAATGCAGCAGAAAATAGAATTGTCCCTTCCAACAGTTCTGTGTTATTCTAATAGAAGTTCCAGATCATGACTGGCTGGAGCTCTAGTAATACAGCTTAGAAGTATTTTCATGTTGTAAGTAATATAGAGCTGATAATATCAGATTCTAATAAATAAACCAATGACATTTTTAGTGCATATTCCTGTGGTACAAAGACCTATCATTACGTAATAAATACATCTGGTTTTATTGTAAAGCTGGGAGCTATTTCATCACTGTAACATGAACTGAATAGAACTTTTATTTCTATTATGCCAAATAAATGAAGTGAATCCAGAAGGAAGAGTTTTAAATGAAGTGTATTATAGAGATAAAGAATACAGAAGATCAAATGAGAAGGCAAAGCAGAATGATATTTTTACGTGAAGTTGATTCATTCAGAATAAAAGGAGAAACTTGAGACACTGATTGTGTAAAACTCAGAGATATTTTCTGTGTAATCTCCCTCCTTCTTACGGAAAACAAACAAACAAAACCCTCTGTTAAGACCTGTACTAATACGACATTTCAATTGATTAGAGTACCCTGAACACTCTAATGCCACTCACAACAAAACAGTTGATGCAGTTGTGTCTGTCACAACTGCCATTAACTTTGACAGGATTTCTATACACAGATTGTTCACTGGGTTGAGTCTCTAATTTGGTAAACTGCAACTTGATGATTTTGTTGAGGTAGTTTTCTAATTATATTTTTTTTTCTTTTTTCCCCCATGTTTCTCAATTCTGTTTCTCCATTTTCTATTGCAATACTAGTTTCTATGGAAACTGCAATGACAAGTACATGAATGGAGTTTAATGATGGCAACTAGTGCTGCCTGAATTCTATTTATATAATAGATTAAAATGTATTTTATCATATGTGCAGTATTTTTCTTTGTTAGATAATGTCAGCGCCTGGATCTTTGGCTTAACATAAGTGATGCTTATAAATCTAGCCTAAAAAAATCCATATATTGTATGCCCATAAATGGCAGCTACCTATTATTTTAGAATGAAAGTGCTATTCAGTCCAGTGGGGAATTTCAAATTTTCATATTTCAATGTATTCTTCACTGGCGATGGAGATCAGAACAAGAATTCCTCCAAGATCTTCACTGAAAAACCTAGGAGTTTGATGTTCTGGATCAAATGTTAAAATACACAACTAACAAATGTTGACAATCAATATGCTGCCATTTTCCTTTGGAATCAACATACTGTTAGGATGACAGACATAGTTAACAGCTTTGAGAACACTTTTACTCTGAAGGCTGGGAAACCAGTTCCTTACACAAGTGAGCATCTCATTCTGCCATTGCTGCTGGCTGGCCTGTACAAGGTCACTGCACACTTCAGTTAAACGTTTGGTAGCATGGCCAACTGCAAAAGTGAGGTGATTAAGCTGATTGAGTGCTCAGCTAATGACTGCTTGCAAGATGGAACAAAGCTTCATTGCTCATACTGCCAGTAGATTCCTCTGTCATTGGCAGCATTTAAATCTCCAAACGGGGAAGCATAGCTTCCTTGCAACACTGGAGCTGCAAACCTGCATCTCACTGACACTTCTTCCTTTCTTATGCTTCTTATTCTCAAAATTTGTCATCCTTTCTTTTTGTACAAGTGTACATATTAAATATCTTGTCTGCTGGATCAAGACTACAAAGCAATCAGGATTTCTCGACATCATCTGCATCGACAATGAAACAATTCACAGTTTTTGCAAGTTACATTCTAATATTCACTGTCTCTCAGTGGTGAAAATTGTGAATAGTATTGCTGTCAAAACTTTTAAGAAAAATACTCATTCAACAATTATTCATATTGCCTCTGATTCTAGGAGTTCCAGATTACTATATTCTTAATTAGTTAAATATATTTTTAGGTATTCAATTGAATATGTATATAACTGTGTGGTGTACAAGGTTAAAGACCTTGCATCAGTCTGAGTAAATTCACACATGGACAGTTGAGTTTCTGCTTCTGATGTATAATCATACGTAAATTGTGTTCCAAGACTTCCTGTACATGTCTGTAAAATCACCTTGTTAGACACATATAACAATCCTTTAATTTTTTTAAAATAAATTCATTGGCCATTTTTTTGTCTAAAAGTTATTCCAGTCTCACCAGCCTTGATTGCTCTGGTCATTTTGTTCTTCTAGAAGACTTTAACATCTCTGTTGGCAAACATTGCAAAACGTATTAAAAATTATGCAGGCTTGAAACTGCAGCATCCAAGTCTTTTATGTTGCATACAAGTGAGCCAAACCTACTTCTGTCTATTTTTAGTAGGTGTTGCCTTGCCTCCTTGTAACTTCCTAATAAAATGGAAATATTTTTGTCAGCCTTATATTTTAAAAACACATACTCTGTTCTATTCCAATACAGATTTCAAATGCTGGCTCATAGTTCTGATTTTATGGATTCATAAAATGTTAACAGTCATCCCTAATAATGTGTCGATATAATTTGAAAGACAAAATAATAATACAGGAAATTATCACATAGTACCAAGAGTAAGTTTCATTTTTGTGTTGCCACTGCTCAGATTCAATCATCAGGCTTAATGGAAAAAGAGCTACTCTTTTAAGAAGCTGTGCGGACTCATTTAGAGGCTCAAGGCCAGGAGAAATGAAACTTTCTGAATTATGATCTGTGGTTAAGGAATATAGATAGCATCTGCTGAAGAATCGTAGAATGTTAAAGGAAATTCAAGTTGCACCATTTTATGATCAAAAATTACTGTCTTCGTATTTTTTTGCTGCCTAGCCACAGCATTTTGTCCTACATTTTAGCCTTGGCATGTAGAATGATGTTGAACATTTGCATTAACAAAAGGAGAGAATTCTGAGAGAATTCACCTACACAGACATTTTGTTGTTCAATGACACGGATGAAAAAGAAGATGAGGTGGGTACTTCCAAGTGCTTTTAAATTCCCTTGTTTTTCTTTTAATTGAGGTAGTCAGGATATTGAGAAGTGAAAGAGATCTTATCTCAGCAACATCTAAGATAAATGCAAATCACAGCTTTTTTCAAAAAGGTCAGGTTTTATCTAAATACATATGAAGCATTGTACAAGGTCTGTACAGTAATATGAAAGCCAATGAAAAGTTAAATAAAATTAAAAGCTAAATAACTAAGGACAGTCATAAGTCATAAAGGAGAAGATGAAACTTTGGATTTTGGTTTAAAATTTGGGTTTTTTTGTTTAAATATTATTTTGACCCAAATCCTTAGTTACCTTTTCTCCCTGAAAAATACAAAGAAAATTAAAAGGAAAAAAGAAACAGCAAAACAAACCAAAATTACACCCTACCCCCAAAAAACAACCAAATAAACAAAAACAAACAACAAACAAAACAGAAAAAAAGCCAGATAGGCAGAGACAAAATCCATGGGGAATAGTTCTCATGGATTTCTAGGATTAAGAAAGTGTTAGGATTCACTGATCTGATATTAGAAATTTTCTTTTAATTTCAGCCAAAAATAATTTTGCCAATTTTTTTTTAGACCAAGTGAAGCCATTTAGTTAAAATGCTTATTTTCTTCTCTTATTTTTCCTCATATATTTAAGAGAAAGAACCATATTAGTTTCCAGGTTTTTTTGCAAAAGTAATTGAGCCAAAAAAACAGACAAACCAAAAAGCAATGAAAGATTTGGAGATATTGAGGGTGTCCATACAATAGCTAATTACATGTTAATATTGATGTCTGTTTAGGCAGAATACCATGAGATAATAAGAAAACCTATGTCAGGAGCATAGGAAGAAAATATCTCTTCCAGTTCTATTGATCCACGTATAGTAAAGAAAATATGTATAAAAAGAAGGCACCTACATGAAAGAAAGAAAATCATCTAACAGAAATGTTTGAAGTACCAGTTAATGAGTACAAAAGGTATCACACACAAAGACAGTTTATTGAGTCTGTTGAATTTACAGATTAATTATGAGGTAGAACAGCTATATGAAAATTTCTACATGAGAGTACAATGTGCAAAGATTAGATGAACATGGCAAGGTCCCAGATTAGTTGAGTGCTCTGTGACTTTCCGTTACTCTGTTTCTATATTCGTAACAAACCAGTTGTTCATTCAGGCAGATGTGCTGATTTTCCAGGTGTTTATCAATGTAGCAGCAGACACAAAGTGTCTAGTTATGAAGAAAATACACTTTCATGGTAGGAAATGTTATTAGTTAATGCTATATAGATTTGGATCACAAGTTGCTCAATGACATTTTCCGACAAACACTCAAAAGCTGCCTCCAAAAAAGGGTTTGGATGTCAACCAGTAATATTTATTGTGGACAAATAAAGAATTGTGCTATAAGATAGTATGGAATCAAAGTCTAAAAAGACAGCAGATGGGTATTTACACTTAGTAAAATTTTTTAAACAAAGTGAAGGGCACATGTGAAGGATCCTGTAATAGAAACTGTATCATTAATCTCAAAGCAAGGAAGAAAACATGGATGACTATGCAAACTACAGTGACTGTGCAGCAGCTTGGATTTGGAAAGTTATAATTTCACTAGAAACTGATATAATTTCTAACAGATTTAAGGTATACCATGCTATATAATTGTCAGGAGACATGTTATGATACTTACAGAATCAAGGCTCTAACCAGGAATATAGTATATGGGCTAGGTATGATTTCACATACAGCAGTTGGATGTTCATACTCCATATCAGGAACAGGAGCCAAATTTGAATGTGTATTTCAAAACATACATGACAATTGATTTCTATGGCATTAGAAGTTTGAATCAGAAAAGCTGTTTAAGCACAGTAAAGCAAAAGGGTCAAGTTAGTATTAAGTAAAGATTTGTGATTCTTGTCAGCTTGGGGAAGTTTAGAGACAGAGGACAGAACATAAATTTTGATATAAAAGAATAATTGCCATCCATTGTGATGACTTATAAAGGAGAAACAGTTCTAAGAACACAGAAGTTCCAGAGAAATAAATACTCCTCAACTTCTGAAAGCAGAAAATTACACAATTTACAGTGAACTGCTACTACCTCTAGTGTAAAACAGTCCTTACGAGGCCTTGCACATTAGCAGTGAAATAAGACAACAGCTTATGGTCTTCAGAAAATCAACAGGTAAACACTAATTCTTTCAAATTAGGAAGTTAACAGATGAATAGTGTTAGACTTTATTATTGACATAAATGTTATAATGGAACAGTGTAAGAAAGGACAAATTACTATCTTAGATTACTATGAAGAGGAAGATTCTTTTCCTGCTGTTTTGGTTAAGTAAAATTCAAAATTAAAAAACAAACAAAAAAAAAAAAAAGGAAAAATTAAAAAAACTATGTGTAATATTTAGTTATTTTCATTAGAAAGTTCCAACACTGACAGTTACACAATACTCTGAAAAGCTAGTGAGTATTAAAAAAAAAAGGATATAAATCTTCACAGCCTTGTGGCAACCCACTGAAAGGAATTAAAGAATCCTGTGGCAAATGTCGTAATTTCATAAACAAACATTTATAGAAGAATCTTTAATTAACTGCCTAACGTTTACACAGAATTATTAAGTAACATAATTTTAGTTCATTTAATATATATCACATTGTATTCTTTTTTGCACCCTATTATGGAAGGGAATTTGGTATGAAAACTTAGGCTGTGGAACAATAATAATTTTGGCCTATGGCATTTCTGAAGAGTACAGACATACAGCATGGTGGTGGGTTACCTTAAGATGGCTTCCAGATGCCACCAAAACCACTCTCTGACTCCCACTTCTAATCAGGACAAGGGAAGAAAAGAAAGTGAGAAGACTCATACATAGGGAGATCACTCTCCAATTTCTCCACAAACAAAACAGACTGGGGGAAAAATTAATGTAGCTCAATGCCAAGTAAAATAAGAATGGGATAGCAAGAAACAGTCTAAAACCAAAAATACCATTCCCCCACCCCTCCCCTTTTCCCAGGGTCAATCTGACTCCTTTATTCCTAACTCTGCTACATTCTCCCTACCAGAGCAGTGAAGAGTAATGAGGATGCATGTTACAGTCAGTTAAAAGCTGTTCTTTCCTCCTCATCATTTTTCCCTTTCTCCAGCATGGGATACCTCCCACATGAAACAGTCTTTCATAAGGTGCTCCAATGTGCTGGAGTTCAAGAGCTGCTGAAGTGTGGCTCCTTTCCACAGGGCACAGTCCTCAGAAACAGCTCGATCTAGTGTGGGTTTCCCAAAAGCTGTAGTCCTTGCCAGAAAATCTGATCCAGCGTGGGCTTCTCTCCACCAGCCAAGTCTCCTGCCAGTGTCCAGTTCTCTTCATGAGCTGCAGTTTCCTTCAGAGCAAGTCTGCCTGTTCTGATGCTTTCCTACCTTGGCTGCAAGGAAAGGTTTGCACTGGCAGCTGGAGCTCCAACTGACTCTTCTGTTTCACTGACCCTGGTGTCTGCAGGGCTGGGCTGCTCCTCTCATGTTTTCTTGCACCTCTGTCACAACTGCTACACTGTTTTTACCCTTTCCTAAATATGTTATCACAGAGGCAATACCACCAGCACTGCTGATGAGCTCAGCTTTGGCCAACAGTGGGTCTGGTTTAGAGCCTGGTGGAACTGGCTCTGCCCAGCATGGGAGCAACTCCTGGTATCTTCCCACATAATCCCCTCCTGCCTTCCTTCCTGTTACCAAAACCTTGTAGTGTAAAACAAATACAAGGATTTTTAATTATTATCTGAATCATTAAATATCTGTTTAAATTAGCTTACAATAAACACATGCTTGTTTTGTTGAATCTCACTGCTGGCACACTAGAATGAGAAGCTGTTAGAAACAAGATTAACTTCTGAAACATGTAAATAACTCAAATTTACAATCAAAAGTAAAATTAAATAAAAACAATTTACCATTTCCCTGTGTATTATATCACTTGGGTTCTTCTCGCAGGGTACCAGAGGCAGCATCCTTTCAAAAGACGGAAAATCACAGCATAACATAAGCACAATACAGTCTTGTAAAATCTATTTTAAAAACCCAATATGTTTTCCCTACATAAACATTACTGGAAGCTTCTCCTAGTACTAGGCCACTAAATTCAACTTGAGAATTCATAGGTATAAGATTGGTTGATCTTTGTTCTAGGAAACTGAAGAAGCATATGTATTTTCCATAAATCCTAATTTTCCTTCAAACTAAATATATTCCTACGTACAGTAGAAAACTGTGAAAGGGAGACAAATTGAAAGAAAATAATGTTGACAAGTACCAGTCATCCTCTCCACTGGCACAACAGACTACTCTCTGAGACACCCAGAGGCATTTGTAAAGTTGCCAAAACAATTGCCAGTGAAGGCTGCCAAAGAAAAAACCACTGATAGAGAAGTAGCTTCTTTAGCTTGTCATTTTGCCCACTCTGAGTCTAATGCAGGAGGAAAGAAATAGAGAAGCAGCTTGGCATAATCAACAGAACACTAGTATGTACCTTTTTGCAAGACTATTATAACAAAGTATGAAAGGGTTTTGATTAACAGAGGCTCTTTTCAAAAGGTATATTAAGTATACCTATTTACCTAACGTATATACACGTACCTAAATTTACCATCTAAAGGCAGAACAATTTTAGAACATGGAAAGGCAGTTTGAGAATCCATGCATTTATGACTGGCACTGTATGATTCCAGGCAAGTCAGCTTTTGTGTGTAATACAACTAGGACCTGCTCATGGGCAGCTGTCAGTAGCATCAGGACTAGAATACAATGGCTGTTGCCCTACAGCTGAGCACCCTCACTATCTCACTTATAAATATCTCAAATCATCTTTGTATTTGTCACAATATGAAAAGGAAATGTAATAAAGCACATTTTAGAGAGAACTTGAGGTGCAGATGTATTGCATCACAAAGGACATTTATGCCATGACAGCAATAATACTTCCAGCTGAGCAGAGTATTCCAATTAGGGATTCATTTATTAATTTAGTGAACTCATTACAGAACTGTATCTCTATGGCTGAACCAACCTGTTGCTTCAGAAAATCAAAGAAGAAGAGATTTCATTTTCCCCTCCCCCAAGACAAATCTTTAGATACTTTTTCTTCTTTATAAAGCTGCTATTAATCTTGCTGAAACAGCAAATAAATTTTTGCAGAGATATTGGACTGCTTAATTTAGATATAGAATCATTGATTCTAAGATCTATTTATATGCCATGAAAAGCAATAAACTTAATGATAAACTACAGAGATTGAATAATATTGTACTCATAATTTACACTTATAGTATGGGCAAGTTTTAACTTTGTGATAAAGTGTCTGACACAGTAGTGGTCTGAGCTTTCTGAAGCAATTCTGAGCCCTGCTGGCATGTTTTGAAAAAAATCTACAAATACTTTAAAAGGGAACTAAGACAAGGTATTTTCTGGAGAAAGGCAAGAAAATTAAATTCTGCATGACTGTGTTTTTCATGGGTGACAGCCTTGAGTTTTCTCTGAAGTAAACTGGAAGATAATCCCGATTTTGCTACTTTTTATCTGAATACAACATTTCTCCCTAGTTTCTTTGTCTGCTTTTCAATTTGGTTGGTTTTTCTAATTCACATTTCTGTTTTTTCATGTAAGTTTCTAAAAATGAATGAAAATCGAAGCACCAGATATTTTGGGGGATAACACAACTGAATGATTCAGTTAGTAAATGTAGGAAAATACCTTCTTTTTCACACTCCAGGATTAAATACAATTTTTGTAATCATAAATAAGATGTTTCAACTGAAAAGAAGAAAGTCGTTGAGAAACTGACAGTTGTTGTGGGCTTTATTACCTTAGTAATCTTTTTCTCTAAAACATAAATCACAAGAAGATATGTTAGAATCAAAGCCAATCTATCAAGCTGTTAAAAGAAAAAAGGAAAGGAAACCTTAGACATAATTCACTATTGTGCTACTTTAGGTTTATATTAAGGGAACTCCACAGGCTTTTTTGCTTGTGGACATTATGAAACAAGCTTAATTTATTAGCTATTCCAGTAGACAAAGCATCATAAAGTGCAATCACCAGCAGTTTCCCAGAACACCCATTCCCTGGAACACATAACATAATGGCATAAAAGGCTTTAATAGCAACTTGCTCAGCTTCTGTGTCAAAAAGGCAATGCATAGCCACAAACTCCAGCACAACAAAATTGGTCTGTTCAAAAGTAGTTCCCTGTGTATTGCTTTTATCAACATTAAACCAAATGTGAGATGGAAATCTGACTTACTGATCTTTGGGGTTTTTTCCTCAATTTTATTATTCAGAAAAAGTCATGGCCTTTGTAACAAAGTCTGGGACACATCAGTATTATTGTTAGGGGCATTACTTGTATGTGAAATAATCAAGCCATTGTGCCTACCAAGATACTTTGCATCTAATCCTAGATTTTATTCTTCTCTCACATACACCGGTGCTGTACCACCATCCAACTTCAGCTTAAATTCTTTTGATCGAATTCAGTTTAGCCAAAAGAGAACAACATTGTGTTGCAAGATGTAAAATTCAGTACTAATGAAACCATATCTTTGTTGTGAAAAAGGCTGTGAAGTGTGTGTACATGTAAAAAGTTCTATTTGTCATCTGCTCATCTTCAGCTGTCATCAGTGTAAGCTTTTAGTGGAACAAAGCAGTCAGCTGCCTCTGATTACCAAGAAGTGGGTGTGAGCCAGTATCAAATCCACCTGTGCCCAGTTAGGGCAGGCCCCCTATTGAGCATGTGCAAGACCAGGGGGACAATAAAAGGTGAGGCTCACACCCACTGAGTAGCTCACTCTGGTGCAAGGCAATGGAGAGGCTAGCAGCTCATTGAGCCTCAGGAGCAAGAAAGGCTCTTCCCGCTACATAAGCTTTTAGCCAGTGAGACTGCAAGGCTCTATGAATGAAACTCTCTTTGAGCTTTTAGAAGAAACCTGTACCATTATTTGACATTCTTTCTTTAAGTTAAGCATAAATTTTATACATACTAATTTCCTCTCGTTTTCCACTGTTACTACTATAAAAAATTACTGAGGGGTGAATTCATTGTAAATTATCCAAAGTGACATATTAATTCTGTCAAAGGTATAGTTTAGACTAATTATAGTTCAGTTTAAGGATATTTTTCAGTTTTTGGAACTGCAAAATTGATTCCATGTGCACACCGAAATTTAAGCTACGCATTAGCTTAAATACTTTAGTCAATACTTTTTACCTCATAGTTCAGAAGTTGCAGTGTGCACAATGATAATAGAGATGGTTTATTCATCATTAACTCTTCTCTTTTTCCCTTTTCCTTTTTTTTTTTTTTTTTTTTTTTTTTTTTTTTTTTTTTTTCTCCATCTCACTTTGGTAATGACATATCATGGATAAATTCCAAAACCAAGAACATTTTAACACACTCTTGCCTATGTTATTTGGAAAGATTTTGCCTTCAGTGTTTCAGATGTCAAATGCACTTGTGCATATGTTTGACATTTAAATTAAATCTATGATTTGCAGAATTGTTCACTCTTTCTTTAAGGATAAATTTATTCATGATCCCCTTTTCTAGACCCTCAATTGTTCCATTCATAAGATAGGAAATAATCCTGTAAATAACCATTTGGACCTTCAGCTAGCTACTGCTTTTTTTTATGTGTCTGACTTGAATGTCTCTTGGTGGAAGCAAGTCTTTACCACACATTCCCTGTTGTAACAATACCACCAGCTGCCCACCAATTATGACTTCGATCCTCAACAGGACAGGGGGACAAAATACAATTAAAAAGTTTGTGGGTTGAGATGAGGACAGGAACATCGCTTGCCAGTTACCACCATCAGCATGACAGACTATGTGTGGGGAAATTAATTTAATTTACTACCATCTAAAAAGAGTAGTGAGAAATCTAACAAGTCTAAACTTCCCACCAACCCTCCCTACTTCCTAGCATCAGCTTCACTCAGACTTATCTTACCTCTTCCCCTCTGAGCAGCGCAGGGGTACAATGTATGGAGATAACAATCAACTCATAACAGTACCAGAAAATATGCTCCCACGTGGGTTTTCTGCAAGGTCACAGCTCTCTTCAGAGCAGTCCCATTTGCTCCAGTATGGGATCCTCCATGGACTACATCATGGATATCTGCTCCACCATGGACCTCCATGGGCATGCGTGAGGACAACCTGCATCACCATGGTCTTCACCAGGGGCTCCAGGAGAACATCAGCCCCAGTGCCTGGAAACTCTCATCCCTCTCCTACTTCACTGAATTTGGTGGCTTTGTTGTTGTGTCTTACACATATTCTCTCCCAGCTGCTGCTGATCTTTTTTTAACCCTTCTTGAATGCATTTGCACAGAGGCACTCCTGGCACTGGTGATGGGCTCAACTTTGGCCAGCAGTCAGCCCAATTTGGAGCTGACCAGAACTGTCTCTGACATAAGGAAAACTTCTAGGGTATTCTCACAGGTGTTGCCCCTGCAGCCCCCCTGATGACAAAACTTGGTCACATAAATACAGAATGTGAATCTGTATATAGCCTTGTGTAGGAATATAACCACACTGGATCATTTTGTCTTTAACTAGTCCTTTAGGACAAACATCTTGCCACTCAATGATGTTCAACGCCTGTTTCTTTCCCATAAATTCTTCTCATCTTTGAAACATATTTTACTCAATATTAAAACTGACACACACCTCCCACAAACCACCCTGGCTGTTTGTAGCACAACAAATTTTACCCTGAAGAGGGGGAAAAAGCTCTAATAGAGATATACAAGAATTTTTTTTTTTTTGTAATTGAGGCAGAATCAAAATCTTTCTGGGAGAAAAACTTCACACAATTCAAGTTTGAATGGAAAAAAACATATGAAAAAAATATTTTCTTGGGTGGCAGATTATCAGCTGTAATAGCACTTCTTCATAAGTTATTCTTCAGAGAAAGACTTTCACAGTTCCTCTGTACCTCAGATTGCTCTGGGTTAATTTGACAAGTGATTTCCAAACTGTCAAAACTTTTAACAGGAGTGCTGCAGGAACAGATGCAGTCATAAAGCTTTGGAGGAAATGTAAGTATTTTAAGCAAGTGAGTATCTGTAGGCAGATGTTTTACAATTCCATGCAGCTAAGTGAGTATTGAAAATGCCAAAATTCTACCAATTAGGCATAGAATAATAAGAGCATCTTGATTCCAAAAATGCATATTTTACTTTAGGTTAATGAGTTTTCTTTAAACTTCTTGTAAGATATTGCTTTTATTTGCTTTATTTTTCTATAGGCTTATGTATTCACACCACTTATCTCCTATGACTTTCTACTTAAGCTGTTCTATTTAGATAGGAAAGAAAAAAACCCTTCTTTTTATGTGAAGTTAGAAAAGAAAAAGCAAAATAAGGAAAATAACTTTATTCATAGGGAAAGAGAATAGTTGAATTGTTGGAGAAAAGAGACAAATAAGATAAAAATGAATGAAAGAGGAATAAATTAATAGATTTTCCTTTGGAAAGTGCTTTTTCTCCCTTTTTCTATTCCAGTGCCCCAAGAAAGCAAGAAGAAAAGATTAACATTCATATGAAAGGGCAGCTCTTAATTTTGAGATAGTGGAACCTGTTCCCTCCAGAACTTTCTAACTGTGCAATCTTTGTAAATCTCTTTTCCTGCTATGCTAACCGTGACGCACACGTTTATTTCCTTGGCCTAAGCACACCAGGCAGTGCACTGTGCCTGTGCAATGGGGAGTCCTGGCTGGAAATCCTCATAAACCCAAAGGTGTTAGAGACCCAGATATATTTCATAAATGGTGCTGAAATTTCAGGCATCATATGGAGAGTAAGAGACTGAACTGAGGCAATTCTTTGAATATAAATTTATTCTTTTTTCTTTGATATTTGTTGATCTTAGTCTCCTTCAAAAATAACCTGTTTAGAATTTGGAAGAGGGGGATTATTACTGCAATTATACCTAGAAATTAAGTAATAACACTGTTTTTTCCTTCATAATCTAGTCAGTAAAATTTGCTTCCATTTGTAAAATTAAAGCATAACTGTAGTGAAATGAGGCAACCAGGTGCCACTAATTGCCAGGGAGTGGGCATGAGCTTGTGTCAAGCCCACCTGTGCCTATTTAGGGTGGGCCCCCACTGCGCATGAGCAGGATTAGGGGGCCAATAAAAGGTGAGGCCTGAGACACAGGCTCAGCTCATTCCTGAGCAAGCCAGCAGAGAGGTTTGTTGCTCTTGGAGCAACAGCACTGATCCAGGCTGGTCAAGCCTGAGGGCTATAGGCTCAGAGCACTATTCGTGAGTCTCTGCTGGAACACCTGGTTGGACCTTGAAGCGCCGTTCCCTAAAAGAGGTTTGTCTTGCTACACATAACTGTGGTTTTTTCTTAGAAAATACTATTTAAAACATTAGTTACAGAAAACAAAGGTGTTATTCCCATGACTTTTACAATATTTACCAGAGCGTATGGTGACTGTATCACAGACCTCATGTACATCTTGCTGGGATTTTACTAAATCATATCAGAAGTTTTGGTTGTTGGATGGAGGGTTCAATTCTGCAGTACCAAGGAACATAAATTTTACTAACAGTCTATTGAATTGCTCACTTTTACCTCTATATTCCCATGCAGTGTCATCAGATGCAATACTTTTGTCTTCTTTTTCTTCTTCTTTGAAAAAATAGTAGGAAAACTACTTGCTTTTTAAATGGATACTAACCATTACCTCTGTTTAATTGCTAGCAGACAAACTGACTACAATGGTTTACAAGAATTTGCTTCATTGACTCTATTTTTTTTTCCTTCAGTTATGGGAAGTAAACTAGGTATTTAAGACTAACATCTCTTTCAGAGGTGCATCACATTTGATAACCTCCAGTCAACTGAGATCTCCATGGTTAGCCAAGGTTGCTGATAGGTGATGAATGGTGTCTTGGTGAGGACCTCCCCAGACTCCCTTAGTGCCCTTGGGTGGGTCCCATCTGGCCCAATAAATTATTCTGTCTGTGCATCAAAGATTCACTAACTCAAGTCAATTTACATCTTATCAATCAGTTTTACTCTTTACGTGTTTTTCACCTATAAAAAGGATGATTTAAAAAAAAATAAAATTTGATAATAGCTTTTTAGTTTTACTATGTTTATTTGAATGTTAAATGTTCATATTGCCTAGAAAATCCAGAACTGCCAAGTCACAAATGTCACATTCTCAAAAATGTATACACAAAAGATAGAACATTATATTAATAAAATACAAAAAGCTTCAGTACTAATGACATGATAAAATCAAGAAAATTTATCACTGAACTTGGTGATTTCAGCCAAATCTCTGAACCAAGCAAGTTGGGTTTTTCTGCTCAGAGAAGCCTTTTACACAGTCACAGCTTTTTATTTTGAGTTCATGCAGAGGAAAGAGACTGGAAACCTGAGGAAAGAACAAAATTGGTTTTATTCTGCTTAAAGGTTTCAGCAAAGTCCAGCTGTAAGTAGAATCATTTCTTTTTAAATAGGTAGTTTGGTTCTTCATGGAAACATTTTCAAAATTGAATCTTTGGCAGCATCTCAATCACAGCAGCAGAAAATTATGATGCTAGGGACAATCCAATTCTGAAAGCACCTGTTTCCAAACAAAAAAAGCTTTTCTTGATCATCAAGCAGGTATTGTCCTCACATTTTTTCCATCTGTGTATTACCATACCTACACTAACTTCCTTCTTTAAGAACAAAAATGTGAAGCTTTAGATTTTTTTCAGTAATCAGATCCTTGGGGTTTCTTTGAATGCAAAATGCAATAAGGAAGACATGCAACAGTCTTTTAAACTGTGTTTGCATGCTAATCCACCTCTTTGTGCACATGCATACCAAGACGAACTTAGTGACAGATGAGGAAGGAGAGAAGTTCATAAGGGAAGTTCATGAAAGGGTATAATTTTCATCTCCATCTACACCTTTTTTATATCTTACTTAACAGCTCCTTGTTTGAAGAATAAGTGATAACCAGATCAGAAATATATAATTGATAAGGGTATTTATTAGGAAGAAGTTCTTCACCATGAGGGTGGTGAGACACTGGAACAGGTTGCCCAGAGAGGTAGTGGAAGCCCCATCCCTGGAAGTTTTTAAGGGCAGGCTTTACTATAATTTGATTCCATGGATAAATCAGCAATATATTTCATTGAAACTTCTTTTTATGCAGTTCAAGGATCATAAGGTACCAAAACTTAACACCTCAATATAGGTTAACCTCTGTATCCCTGTGTGTATGTGCACAGTTTAGTTTAGAAACCTTTTTTGATCTTTAATTGAAACTCTGCTTATAAGAAATTTTTATTATTTATTAAATATTGCTAGAAAACCATCTGGTTTTGTGATTCATTGTAATAGTGTCAATCGACCTCACTTTGCTGGTATTCTAAATCTTACCAGACCATAATTATGTGTTCAAACACTACACTGATATCTTTGTATGTAAATTTTAGTCATTGACTGTTGGCCATCTCTGGGATCCAGCTACACCAAGACACTGAGAAAGAGTTTAGAAAGCAAGGGAGTCCACTCAGAAACTCCTGACTCAACAGAAAGGTCTTCCTATTCTTTCTCATTCCTATGCAAATCACTCCAATCCAATCCTAACTGAACCTCCCCTATGACTGTATAAAAAATTTCCTCTGATCCTGATGTAAATGACTCAAATCTAATTCCAGCTCTTACACACCTCTTCCACATAGTAAGTAATAGAGTGAGGCTTACAATCAAATTCTCTTCAGTGGCACTTTAACAAGTCTGCATTAAAATAACATTGCCATGGTATCTTGGTTGGTGATTTTTTAAGTGACCTTCCATTTCTGTCCATAACATAAAAGAAGGGGAGTGAGGAGAGGGAAATACTGGTATTAACAATCAAATCTACCACTTGTGTCAGCCACACCTAGCTTTTAGCAAATAGGTAATTCTAGTTTAAAATGACAGAATTAAATGAAAAAATAAATAATATTGTTACCTTTCAAGGACATCAAGAATGTGAAGAATCTCATGCCTGTTTCTTAAGATAAGGAAAAACCCCCAAGGGTATGAGGATTATGAACTATCTGATAATGATATTAAAAGCCTTTGAGACGTTTATGAATATTAAAGTGACTTCTAGACAAAGATGTATGTTTGAAATGGACTCTTAAATATTGTTGAACCATCACAAATACCAAAGAGGGAGTAACTCTTACCCCAATTCCAGCAGTTATGTAAGGGAAAATGAAAAAAAAAAAATATGCAGTATTATATACATAAGGTACTGTTTAGTGCAGCAATGTTCCAGAAACATGTAAACAGTGTCAGGGAAAGAATGTCAACATTTTTTTACATGCAATCTTAGTATGATTCTGTACCATAGAGATTTAATTGTATGAGAACTTTACCTATTGAGGCAAATCCAGAACCAATAAATTGCCAATGAACTTCTGAACACTGACTAGGGTCATATATGTTAAGCTGGTAATGACTGACAAGGAAGAAAGATTTGCTGTAATGATTAATCTGAAAAACAGGAAAAAAAGTCAGTAAATACTCTTTTTTTTGAGATCAAAACTACCCACAAAAAACAAAACAAAAACCCCAACAACAGACCAGCAAAACAAAACAAGCAAAAAAATCACCAAAAACAGCCCTCCAGAAAACAAGCCCACATACATAGTTATGGCATTCCTTAAAACCTGAAAGAAATCAGAAATTTCTTCAAGATTGAAGATTGTTTAGAAAAATCTATTTAATCTAATTTGTTAACATTGCCTTTATTTCAAAGGACAGTAGTAAGTAAATAATAAAAACAGTGAATATTGTTGAAAACATTGTAGAGATCAAGGAAAACTGAGGAGATACACTTTTAAAGGAGTCCTTAGTACCATTATATCAGATGAAGCAGTTTTGTTTGTTTTTTTTTTACCTAGACAACAATGTGCCATCTAGAATTTAAGTAGTTCCTGGCAGGGACCACTTCCTCTGTCACTACATCACAGGAATTGAGAGACTCCCTTGTGGCATACGGTACCTGCATCAGGTTCACTTTCCAAACAAAAGAAAACTATTTTTAAATTAAGAAGCAGGTCTCAAACCAGTTTTTGTTTCCAAGATGCTGAAATACAGGGCTCTGTGCTAAAAGAAAGAAGAGTGCCTGGAGAGCTTCAAGTAAATGTCAAGTACCTTTTTTACCATAAATCAGTTAATTTGCAATACTATAGATTACCTATGTACTAAGTAAAAGAGACAGGTAAGCAGGTAGATGGCTTCTGGGAAGTAGACAACATCAAAACAGATTTATTGAAAAAAATATGTGATCTTCAAACTGATCGGAATATAGAAAGCAAGGAAACATAAGAAAGCTTTAATAAAATAAATTGTATTTCATTACAAAGCAGTAGCTGGACAGAGCCCCTAAACGAACCACACAGACTCATGCCTACCAGTCTGACAGAAGCCCAAAGAGAACAGATCAATTTAATCAACAAGATATTTCCAACTTTGAGATGTGGTAAGTACAGCACCCAGACAAGATTAAAGATAAGTGTCCTGGTTTGGGCCAGGATAAAGGTGGTTTTCTGTTTCTGTACTTTTGCTTTTAGCTAAGTTTCTCAGACAGTGTGTGCTTTTAGGATTGATAACACTTGATGTTTATAGTTACTGCTAGAGAC
Source organism: Calypte anna (assembly GCF_003957555.1). Lineage (NCBI taxonomy): Eukaryota > Metazoa > Chordata > Aves > Apodiformes > Trochilidae > Calypte > Calypte anna. Next base: position 73,563,903 of record NC_044246.1, read on the forward strand.
TGGTATGCAGAGCCAAGGACACTGCTCAGCTCTGATGGAAAACATTTTACCGTCCAGAAGGAGTAAAGAGGTCCCACCTGAACCCTCCTTTGGGGAGGAACAGACAAGATAGATACCAGAATTGACCAAACAGAGTATTCCATCCCATATACATCACACTCAGTATAAATTTGAGGCATCACGAGGGCCGAGCCAGATCTTTCCAGATCTTTTCCCTTCCTCCCTTCCTTCACCTGGCATCCTGGAAGGATCCTGTCTGTTCATCTGCCTGTGGTCCTGATCCGTGCCAGCCCATATCTGTGTGTTCCTGCCTCCAGTTCCCAACTGCTGCCGACTCCAGGAGTCCAGCCTGGACTTTCCCAGGGCTGCCCTACAGCCTCGGTGGTGACGTGAGAGTTATTGGGGGAGAGGGGGGAGGAATGTGGTTTCCATTTTCCTGTATATTTGTATATATTTAGTAATTTTACCTATTTATCATTACTGTTTCATTAAAGTTGTGTAGTTTAGTTTCCAACCCATAAGTCTCTCTCCCTTATTCTCTCTCCTTTCTCTATCAAGGATAGAGAGATTAATAGAGAGCGTCTGTTTCGGTTTAATTGCCGGGCCAGTGTTAAACCGTGACAATAAGGAAAGTAATAATGAAAATACAATCACTATGTGAACAAAATCAATGAAATTAAACACTAATATTAAGATAACTGGCAACAGATGTTATCTTAAAAATAACTTGGAGTTATCCTGGAGCTGAAACTGGAGAGGGAGAGAGGTAAAATGCAAATAAACTCCATAAGCTAGTAAGAAGGGAAAGTCTGGATTCTTGTCTTTTCATATTTACCACATACAGATTTCCTTTTGGAAAATCATAGACTTATGTTTGTAGTCATACACAAACTACACAACCACACCTCTCCATAACCCTCTTCCTGATTTATGGGCAACTGCAGTTGCCCATAGCCCTGCTCATATATCATATATTTAATAGTCATGAGATTAAATGTTTAATGATAGGAATGAGACACAGATGTCAAATCTTGCCACCCTCTAAGTGAACTCCATAATTCCTGGGCTGCTCCTAATCATATGAATTAATACTTTTCTTCTCTACTCTCTCTTGGCTGGATGACCTTGTATCCATTTCATACAAAGTAGAGTAAGTTTAACAGAAAAGAACTAGAAATCTCTGAACAGCTCTTAACCTGGTAATTACAGGAAATGCTCAAACAGGTACAGTTGGCTCCCCTCAGGCCACAATCTATCTCATATCACAACTATTATATAGTAATTTTTTTTAAAAAAAATCACTCTCTAAAGTGAAGAATCGTTGAACTCAATAGCTTTATTCACTATTACTTTCTTGCTTGGACCAGACTTTCAGGACTCAATTAATCTCCAAAAAAAATACAGGCAAGAGATACCAAAATAGACAGAGATAATAGATAGACAACAGATACCAAATGACAGAGTTCAAAATAATTAAAACAATTAATTTTGAGAACTTCACCAATAAAGAACAAAGGACTATGATAAAAGAAGCCAAATAATTTAAATGTCTTTTTCAGATCCAGTTGTTTCTATATTATTGTTGATGAAGCCATATTCTTCATAGGAGCCATCTCATCATAAGCGTGTGTTTCCTTGATGTAGGCTTTCTTCTCCAAGTAAGTTAAAACTAAAAAAAAATATTGCAAAAATGGGCATATAACTGTATTCCAGTATCACATAGTTTGGTAAAGGAATTTTATGAAGAAAATAGTGAAATCTGAAATTTATTAGAGATTGCTATAAGCATTTAGGAAGAAAAGGAACAGTTTCTGATCAAAATGAGTATTCTGCAAAATCTTATAAAACACAAGGAAATATTTAACTTGGATATTTCAAATAGATATGCAAGAATCCATCTTATGGTATGCAAATATGGTTAAGAATGTTCAATACCATAATGAATATTACTCTTTCCTCTCTGTTTACCCAATTATTCTCCTCAGAAAGATGAAATCGAAATACATAGGGAAATCTTTTAATAAATCATGACTTCAAATAAATAACCATTACCTAGTTATATAAAAGTAAATTACTTTTTAAAAAATATTATTAGTGCTTGAGAAAATTGCATTTCACACTCATAGAAGTCTGAAGAATATGGTTGATTCATTTGATGTTATTTTGGGGATTCTTTTTCAGCTGCCCAGTTTCTTGTTGAAAAGAATTTACTTAGGAGGGGAACAAGTAAAAGGGCTGCATGGAAAGTTCTGTTGAGTTTAGCCTTCTGAAAACAAGATTCTACCAGAGAGCAGGTAACTGCTTAATATGCTGCCATTTTATATTATTCTCTTGTAATACCTAACAAAGAGATGTAGACTTCTTTAAGGTCTCAGCCATTTTCCATATGAGCTGAATTAATCTTTTCATTTTCTCAGCATAGATTTCTGTAACATTCTTAGGTTGTGAACTAAGCTTCTTATCCTAACCTTAGAGAAATTAAATATGTTTATATACCTGTAATAGAATTGTTGAGTTTTTTCTGTAGTTTGCTAGACATACTGCCTTTGCTTTTGTGAAAGGAAAGTCACAGAAACATTGTTGAAAACAGACTTGCAGTTTTTCACTCCTCTTGATATTCTGAGATATTCTGTTAGTTAATATTATGTTTAATAGGCATTAAGGTTTTATTTAAATGATTTTAAACACTGTGAAAGGCTTTGGTACACTTTAAAAAGAATTTTAAACTGTTCCTGCTCAGATAAAAGGTGACTTCAAGTCTGTTCAAATTGCCACAGGTTAACTGAAACCTTTGTTTTGTGCTTCCAGTTGTCAATAGATAATTTTGTTTGGGTTGAGTGGCACTGGGGTTTTTGTCTGTGTCTGTTAGCTGCTGAAGTACCTTTTATTTTTTTTTTTCTAAGTGAGAATTTTACTATAGAATGCCTTCCAATGAAGTACCCAACCACTTCATTTACACCTCAATTGCATTTTTATCACCATTCCCTTCATGCCTGGTATATTTGCTCTCTTAACATACTCAGTGTCTAGTGTATATCTTATGCAACTCAATGAATTTCATGGTCGTTTTGAATCAATTTAGTGGAAGAGATTCAGTTCTTTAATGTGGTGGCTACATACAGACCATATCTGACACCTACAGTAGAGACATTAAATTTTCATCCTGCAGATGTTCATTCTTCTTGCAGATTTAATATCATTCCTCTTCCACCCATCTCCCAGCCCCAGAATCTCAAGTATATTCCAAAAAACTTCGTCCTTTGGATGACCAAATTTCATTTTATCAACTTTGACTGCATCAAATCCCTTCTAAATAGGCAAATTATACACTGAGGACAGCAAATAATCACTACTGATGATGTCAGCTCGAATATGAGATCTGAGGAGCATATTATTTCTTGCTTTTGAAGTAAATAAATACTAAAACCAATGTTCTTACTATTTCCTGAAAAAATTTCCAAGAAAACTGGAGGAGCAATTTTCTTGTGGACAAAGATTTCCTGTAACTGAAAATAAAATGAGAGTGAGTTTCTCAGAAGCCTAAAGCTAGAATCTGAGTAATTAACTTTTCATCAAAAATATAGGTAGATACATCTCTTTAAGTGAGAAAAGGAAGTTCCAGGTATTAAAAATTGAAATTAAAATTCATCTCTCTTTGTGGGAAGTGAGTCAAGTTGTGAAAAATTATCTTTATGAGATAATTGTTAATTAATTGTTACTTAATTAAATTAAGAGATTAATTATATTGTTTTATCTTTTACTTTTCTGGGGGATTGCTTGTTTGTTTGTTTGTTTTATGATGTGAAGAATTGGGAAACCTTTAAAATTAATATTTTCTATAATGTGGGGTTTGTACAAAATGTCATCTATATAAAGTGCTAACTCATGCAAGAAACTGAAACTTAGATGGTTCTTAAACTCATGGTCTTTTCTGTGTCATTGATTTGCAGATTACAAGTAAAGAGAAATAAAGCAACTTGAACAGCAGCATTGTGGGGGAACTAGAATATACATGCTATTTTGATCATTAAGAGTAAAGTCAACAAATAAATAGTAATAATATATAGAAAATCAAAATACTCAAACCTTGCCTCTTCAAAAAGTTTTAATTTCTACATTAATACATATTAAAGATGGACTAGGCTAAGGGTCTCTTTCATCTCTGCAACTAAATGTGTACTGTAAATGTTAAATGGGTAGTGCCAAATCTAAATTCTGGAGATTGCATTATCTTTCAATACTCTAAACTTGATCCACAGGGGACACTACATTAAGGAAAAAAAAAAAATGCACTGAATGTTTTTCTTTGCCTGGAGGCTTTGTTTAAATTGACCTGATTTCCACATAAGGTCTGTTATCTCGAAATTCTGCTTTTGCAGTTATCTCTCATTACTTTCCCTGTGGGCTATTCACATCTCTGTTGTGAGGTGGTCATGTTCTGGAACAATATTAAGGTGTTTTTTTCTATAGCTATTTGGTAGTGTGCCCTTTAACAGCCTTATTCAGGAAAAAGTCAGAAAGTATGTTATTGCTTACAAATCTGTTAAGCTCTGGTAATATAAAAACAGTTGTCATACTGGTAGCATTAAAGTATGTTTTTAGTCATCCTTGTCCATCTGTATAAAATAGCATATTCCTTTTCTTCCAAAGTAGCTGAAGATGAATTTTTAGTAAGAGTTTCAGTACATTTTGCTGTAACTTCACCTTCAGCTTAACTCAAGTCATCCAAAAGGCTACTTTAGTTTCTGGCAGATTTTTCAAGTCCACAAGAACTATTGCTCATTAGGGATATTGAGAATATAGTCAATTGCAGACACTTTTGTTTTCTGCAGAGGCTGAGGTTATAAAAGCCAACTATAATTAATCTACAGTTGCTTGACAGCTCCCTTACTCTGGGAGAGTTCTCACCACAGGATTTATGAGAAATATCAGTTTTTCATCCACTACCTGAACAGCCAAAAATGACCAGAATATAGAAAATCTAACCATATGTGTCCTTGCAGTGGATACCAGAGAAAAGACCTCCACATCTCCCTCTCCACCTCACCACCTCAGGGAGCTATAGAGAGCAATGAGGTCATTTCCCCTCAACCTCCTTTTTTGCCCATCTAGACAAACAGCATTGTCACTATAGCTAACTGCCTAAGAAGGCACCTGTTCTGCAGTTACTTGACAGTAGACGTCAAAAAAATTCAAAAATTGAGGTAGGATTAATCCCTCCTGCATTTAGCCATTTAAAAGTTTTATGTCCAAGCTACAGCAATTTTTTAGGCTATTTCTATAGTCAAAAAGAAAGAAAAGTGACCTTGAGAGGGTTCTCTCACGGTAAGCAACTTTCTTAAAGTTCTTATCTCTCTCCACTCACTAAAGAAGAATGGTAAACAGTACAAGAGAAACTTGAGCTGTGCTTCACTTATTCATACAGAGCTGAGTAAGTGCAACTCCTATGTTTCCTACAGTGTCTAATACATCTACACCTAACACTGACATGCAGATTTCTGAAGCATTGGCTTGAAGCTATGAAAAGTGCTCAGAGGCATTTGAAACAACACTAGATGACTTATTTATGAGTAATTGAATTAAAGCCTTCCAGTCTTACTAGTAATGTCACCAAAATAACAAATCCCCTGAATGAGACTTTTGCATTCAAATGAAGCTGAAGAGGAAAGCAAAACTAAAGAAACCAAAAATACTGTTTGAATAACTCACCTTAATTTGCTTGGACCTTTCACCTCCTCTTCTCTCCTTTCATCTCCACTCTTTTCCATTCATGCTGCAGTTCTTAGTGTGTTATAAAAGGGATTACTTTAAATTCACATGTACAGTCCAAGGAAACAGCTTAGAGTATCTGCTAGCTAGGTCTGGTTAGTCCAGAAAATGTCCATAGAACAGTGGTGTCTCTACTTTGATTTACAAAGTTCTTCAGGCACTCTTACTTTGCAGAAAAAAACAGTTTCATGAGTTAGATGTCTACCCCATGCTTCCTACACCAATACATTGTTGTGATTCAGATCCAATCATAAAAGGGTGCCAAAGAAACCAAATCTTTCAAACATGATGAGCAGCTGAAGCAGAAGACTTTTCACCCAAATTATATGAAGTAAGGCATAATTATTGTTTCCATCTAGTTATTCCAGACATGAGCTTATTAAAGTAGAATAATCAGCAAATTCATAGAAAGATTATGTAACACTGTATACTTTGAAATAGAGTTAATTTTCTTAATTGTAGCTAGTATGAGGCTATGTTTTGGACTTGTGGTGAAAACAGTGCTGATAACACAAGGATGTTTTAGTTACTGCTGAGCAGATCTTACATAGGGCCAAGGTCTTTTCTGCTTCTGTAATGGGTGGGATACATTATATATTTGTCTTGAACAGTCTGAAGGGTTTAAGAAGAGACAGCTCCTTGATAAGAGGGGAGGCCACACTGCCAGAGACTGTTGTTAGCCTGTTGTGAGAAGAAACTTGATCCAGAGGTGCAAACTTTGGGTGGTGACTTCACTATAACCTCTTTATTTCCCTTTCTTCCTTTCTTTTATCTTCTGTATAATTTGAAGGGCCTTGTCCATAGGGTGTGGTGTCAAAACACCATTGTAAGCCTTTGACCAAGTACTTGTTAACATTCCTAAGGAACTAATATCCTGCATATAGCCTAGGACCTGCATATGGAGGCAATGGTAGAAATAACAATATAAGCTGGGGAGAAGAAGGCAGAAAGGGGGGACAGTTGTACTTACAGATTTATCTTCACAAGTAACTGTGATGGCACCCTGATTTCCTGGGAATGGGAATGGTGAATTAATTCCTTATTTTGCTTTGTATGCAGCTTTTGCTCTTGTATTCACTTCAGTCCACAAGTTTTCTCAATGTTACCCTTCCATTTCTCTCCATCTCTCTTTGTGGGAAGTGAGCAAGTGGTTGTGTGATACTTATCTGCCTGCTGGGGTTAAACCAGGAAAAACACTTTTAACAACATAATCAGCTACAATAAATATTTTGTAACACAGCTAAGCATAAATATTTAATTTTTCTGTAGCATGAAGGGACAAATTTGGAATAACTGTGCAAACTGTGTACAGGCCAATTTGCAAGTAGAAATATCTGCAAGGTAAAATACAAAGGATTAAAAATAGGTAGCAAAGGTATAGCTGGAAACCAAATTTGTCCTGCAAATTAATCAGGAAAGCTGCTTGGTAAAACCAGAACTTATTCTGGTCTTAAAAATAGGATGAACTGTATCACAAGGTGAAACCGCACCTTTTCCTCTAGCAAATAGGAAGAGTAATATAAAGCACAAAGGCTGAGTAAGAAAAGATTGGAAGAAGTTACCAGCGTCAAAGAACTCTGAATTCACCACAAACCTGTGTGACTGAGACAATCGATATCTATTAAGAACACATATACATTATAAGTTCCTTGATACATATTCCAAGTCCAAGTTTACTAAGAAATACTCATTTGAATATTTAATAATGGTTGATAATGATTCAGACTGAAAGTATGTAAATGAATTGTTAATCCAGGAGTTTCATTTTGAAGTATGAATCAGAGTGATTTATCAGTCTTTTAAAGACACCATTTCAGTCAACACAGAGACCTTTAATCCCTTGATTTCTAAAAATGCACATTCAGTGCAATAGGTGTGAAGACAGCTAAGCCATTCAGACATGTAACAAATACATACATACCTCTTCTTCTGATAATGGCAGATGACAATACAGACTTGACTTGCCTTTTTTTAAAATAACGTAATCATGTGACAAAGGTTTTTCTTTATATATAAAATTTTTATTAACTATAATCTTGAATTAAACATTCAGAAACTAGAGGGTGTTCCCAATATTAAGATCATCTCTTGCTGAAGCTAATTCACTATTCAAGTGAATATTGTCCAAAACCAGAGATTTGACATTCACAGAATTTCTCATATCAAGCTTCAAACAGAATTCCTTGCTGTTTCAAATGGAATTCTTCCTTCCAAACAGTTTTAACGCATAATTGTTATCCTGTTGATTTAGTATAAGAATATGCATGACTAGAACTAGTAGTCTGCAAGAGACCAAAATCTCACAGTAGGAGAAGCAAAACTCAATCATTTTTGTCCTCATGAATGTTTAATAGGTGCAACAGTGCTCCTTTGAATAATGTATCCAAGTACGTAGAAGGATCTAACAGACAAAATAGTCAATAAAGACACACGTCATCTTCTGTAGGCATAGAAAACATTGGTTTTGGAAGCAAATAATTATCACAAAAGGAAAAAAATCTCTCATACATAACATTCAATTTTTAATTGGACAGAAGATAATTATAGATCTAACATGATACATTAGATATATAGATCTAACAATATGACAGCTATCCACCATGTGCTTTTCCAGGGTCAGGTGAAAGAGTGATAGCACCCTGCTTGGATTAGTTTCTCAAATCTTTTTGTCTTTAAGAAGTTACACTGGTTTAAGTCTCAAACTATTCTGCCAAACTCATGGCCAGAGACAGGGGACAGGAAACAAAGACTTAACTAGAAAGCAATGAGTTCACCAACCAGTATATAGAATAATTGCAAGTAGTATATGACTGTTATTTTTTTATGTCAAGGATCAAAAAAAGAACTAAACCCCAGAACCCCCCCGGCTGCTTGGGTTAAAAAAAAATTTCATGTTTAGCATTTGTTGGCCAGATGTTCACAGTACATATCTGTAACACTGTTAGAGAAATCTCATTTTTGTCAGGGCTCCAAGTCCCCTAACAGGTCTTAACCACCCTGACCAGTCTCACCAAGGCCGCCTGATGAGCCTAGGAGCTCCATTTAACTGCTGACCTGGTTTTACAATCCTTGCCTGAGTTGTTTCAGAGGTTCTCCAACCCTGTTTCCTGGGTGGACTTCGGTGTTTCAACCTTGTAACTCTGTCTTGTTCCTGCCATCATCTGCTGCTGTTCCTGACTATCTCCTTGGATGGCATCCAGTCTTGATTGATCAGTTGGACTTGCATAACATTTTCAGTGGGCCATTGTCACCAACAGATGCTCTCTTCTGTTTTCAGATCCTTTCAGCCCTGGACAGTGAGGACAATATTTGCACTGTGCCTCGTCTCTTAATTTGTCCATGTTTGTGAAGCAGTCCTGCTCCTTCTTAACCCTGACAATCAGTGAAATCGGGAGCACTGTAGCTAGATGATGAAATCAGAAAGCAGTTTCTTGAAGATACATTGCTACCAGACCCATTTTTACCTCAAAGTTCTTAGAATCACTGTGCCAGTTTCTGCCAGAACTAGGTAAAAACTAGACAGAAGTCTGCTGTCAAGCAAGTAGAATTAGTGAGTCTGAATAAAGCATGAGGAGTGCAGCCATGTAGCCACAGTGGATGTAGGTGTTGTACCTATTTGCTTCTGCAAGGATACAAAACCCAGTCATTTGCTAACTTGCATGGATTTGCATACTCATGAAAACAAAAAGAAGGAATATAAAATTATAAGTTAGGGCTTAACTGCTTTCTATTTTGAATTCTTTCAAGCAATGAGTTTCAACAACCTAGAAGTAGGTTGCCAGATCTACAGCCAAATTGGAAAATCCCTGATTTCTTGTAAGATACTGAAGTCCTGATTTTTTTGTACACGCAGTCTGGTAATTCAGCACTCTGCTCTCTGATCTGATGAACCCACATGGGTTACTATGAGAGCCAGGTATCATATAGGCTCATTTAGAGATATATACTCACAGAAACCTTTAGGGTTTATAAAAGGAGACCTGTAAACATCACTAGTGTGTTTGTGAGTTTACAGCATCTTAGAAATAGCATTCAGAGACTTTGTCCTCCCACATTTGAGAAAGAAAAAGCAATATTGGAATTCTTTTCTTTATTTTAACATGGACTGCTGAACAGACAGAAAGTTTATCAAGGAACTCAAGCTTCTATTTCTGGAACCGAGTTCTCCAGAAGGAGCTCACCTCTGTGTTCATCACAGAGAAAGGAAAAAAAAATCTGTATTGTTCAAGGTGTGAGATTGTCTTTTATTCTTCTCAGCAGCTTACATTAACTGCTGTCTCAAGGAAAAAAGGGATTACAGAGAGCAGCTGTTTGGATGAAGACTGTTTTATATAAAAATATTTCAGTGGACATGATGTTACACATCTATGCGCCTCTCTGGATTCCTATTAGATATTAAGGTTCCAGGCGTATTTGTTTGAACTAAGGAAAGTGAGATTTAGTGCAGTAAATAAATTGCAAAACATAAATTCTGTTTTGTCCCACCTTGATTTCTGCAAGGAAAAGGTCCTGCTTTTTACTCCAAGAACCTATCAACACAAAGTAGGACTCCAGCCATACTGTGTTATGTCTTTGCTAAAAATATCTGCCTGAAGTTGTTTCTATGAGACAGAAATTGTAATTCACTTCTCTGTATGTGTTACTTGGCACAACATCTTGCAAAAAAAACCTGCTTTTTCTTTTTCTTGCCCTGATGAGCAATTAGCAATGCAGTGGGCTGTAACTGAATGGCTGGAGTGTGCTGGAACATTGCTAGATGAGGAATGGCTTTGCAACCCTATGTTATATGAAGCATGAATAACAACAAAGTATTTCTCACAAGTATTTTTCACATCATTCAATTATAATGAAAATGTTTCTGTTTTCCACTTCCAGTTACCTCAGTTGTCTTAGAGGAGAGGTGTTCCGCAGTAGTCTTGAGGGACAAAGTTAGTAAAGGATTCTGTCTGTAAATTCAGCTTCTCTTTTAGAAAACTACCTGAATTTCTCACATCCTCCTTTCTTTGCCATTCTTTACCCTCTTGCTTCTCTACCTTTGTTCTCCTCCACATATTCATTTTACGTTTCTGCCAAGAAAACTGAATGCCTACCTTTTGGGAGTCAGGCACTATATTAGAAAAGCTTACTTACATTATGTCTCTCATACAAGCATTCTATTAAGAATTAATAATGGAGCTTCTATCTTAATCAAATATTAAATGGTTTTTTAAATGCTTATTTATCTTAATAAAGATACAGGGATAAAGTCAAGTCTTTAATTATTTTGAAGGTGCAATAGATATAAATTGTCCCAGAGCAAATATGAAACAGTTTTGAGAAAATACTATTTTCTCAGTTAATGTTGTATCCAGAATAATCTGAGGTTAAAGAATTTCAACAGCACAAGCAAACCCTAAGAATACTCTCATACATTCAAAACAACTATAACATATGCATTTGTTAATGTCTTTGGATCACCTGTTAGCAAAATGCAACTGAAAGTGTTCTGTGACATCAGATGTGATATTGATACTGGGTATTGTGATTTTATACCTCTAGAAAAAATGTAATTTTCAATTACATGTCAATGCAGTTTTAATTACCTGAAAGTGTAATTTTGTAATTTCCAATTGTGGCTCACTTTGTAAGTGTTCAGTAGAGGCTGTTCTATTATCTCCAGAAACTGAAATAACTGAAAATCTTTTACTCACTCTAAGGACCTGTATATTTGACATTCCGTTTACTTAAAAAAAAAAAAAAAAAAAAAAGAATAAATCCACTTCTTTATATTATACTGGTTTTAGACATCAAATTTTAGTGCCCTTGTGTATACATATTTTTAGATTATATTTAAATAACATGATCAGTGGGAATAGTAATCTCAGCATAGAGAATACTATGTCTCTCTCTGTTTGCACTCAAAATTGGCTTGTAATAAAAGAGCTGACCTAATTTTTTGTGGCTATAATTTAAAATGCACATTGAATGCTTGGACTGTCCAAATGAGCTCCACCAAGAAGCTCACAAGAAAATATTGGTTCTGTTTTTGGAATCTAGTTTAAAATAGTGGCTAGTTAGTAAAGTGTTTCTAGAACAGTTAGAAAAAAATATAACTACTTGTTTACTAAGTGAGAATCATCTGTACTGTGGAAGTAAGTGTGTCTAGGGAGAAAAAGAAATTTTGCTATATAAAAACATGTACATGATAGCAATAAAGAAAACAATTTGATGATTGATGAGCCATTGATTGATGCAGTTTACATCTGCATTGAGTATATAAACATTTTCACATAGAATTACATAAATAAAATTAGTTGGCAGTGTATTGTCTAACAGAAAGAAACTTATTAAGTAAGATTATTAAGAAAGATTATTAAGAAAACAGGAAATACCTGATCTCTCTCCCTGGTTAATGTGTACAGTAGAGTTTCAGTGGAACTGAATGGCAAATGATCAGTTTTTGCAGTGATCACACTCTGGAAAGCATGTAAGCAGTTACTCATGCTGCAGAATAAGGTCTCAAGACTGCATTAGTTTCTAGGGAATATGACAAGTGATAGAGTCATTAACTCAGAACAAGACAACTAAATGCATTTAGAAGAGTGACAAACAAGAAAAGCTTTGTCACAGTAATTAGTATCACAAAGCCATGTTGCTACTCAAGCTGCAAATCAAACACATGGTGGGTTTTTTCTGCTTGAACCTACATATAAACTGTATAAAAATATGACAAGTATCTTCGTAGAGTCATAGTACAAAAGGCATAAAAAAGTCTTGTATTGACATTGTAAGGCATTCAGCATGAAAAAATGGGTAAAAAGAGTCCTGACAATCATTAAAAATATTTCCATTACCTGATACACATGATCTATTCTAAGGAGTTGTTTTTGGAATAGAATGATTCAAAGGAAAGCACAAAATTCATTATTCAAATACATATTTAGATTAAACTTAACACATGGGGTACGCTATAATCAAATCAAGGTCTGAAAACAGAAACTGACACTGGATGTTAAAAGTTAAAAGCCTCTGAAAGCCGTTTGAGAGAAAATGTCTTTTCCTATTTGAAGAGTGTACATTAGTCAGCATCATCTATATTTTAAATTACGGGTGTAACAGTTTAAAAGTGACTTCCACATGGCTTTTATATAACCTGGATTTCCTTTGAAAGATTTGCATCTATTTGTGCTTTTTTCCTCCTCATATCACCCAAATATTTTAATATTTTGTGTTGGTAAGATTGTAGGAATTAATACATATTGGCAAATGAGTCCCTTAAACTTAACTGATGACATTTAAAATTATGCCAAGGAATAAATCCTTTCACTTTGCCATCTCACTAGGGACAATCCTTTATACACACATTTTGTAATATAAATCTTTTATCACATTGACATCAATAGAGAAGATGTAGCCCCTACTGAATTGTTAAATAGAAACTTTGAGTATGTAATGAAACTCTTTTATGTCTTCCAAGTTGCAGATGTCCTTACCCTGCATTTATAATTGTAAAGTGTTACCTTAACCTTCTATAATCCTACAGAGATTTGGGTATATTCAATTTGTCATCCATTTTAAGTTATTCTGCTTAAAATGCAGAGTAGTTTTTGAGTTAGGTTCAGTGACACTTATTATTGACTATAACTTTTTATATAATCATATTTAAATAATTTTACAATGAGGTTTTTTCATATAGCTGTTTCCAGTCCTTTCTCTTCCTTAAGACAATTTGACAACTTCTATCACATCTAAGTTTCAACTGAATAAGCAAAATCCTCTGCCATGTGCCCCTGAAAAGCCTGTAAGATGCTTTTGTCTTCATTTAAATTTCAGATTACTGTCAGTGCCACTAATTGTAGATGAGAATGCACACATAGAATTTCAGACTACAGAAGAACATGCATGCTTTCAGAACTGTTCTCTATCATAATTAATCTGAAGTGAACAATTAAATCTAACAATCTGGAAAGCCATTCTACAAGAACAGGTGGGTGAGCTGTCTGAAGTTAAAAATCATTGAACTCAGAAAAAAAGTGTCTGAATAAACTGTTCCACAGATTTTCTACAGGTAATTTTCAATCTCATTTTATTTGCTGTCCTTCACAGTATTCAAAATAAAGTTTACAGGATACAGAAGTCTTATCAAAGGCATTAATTTGGACCAGACATGTCATACTGAAAGCCCTTAACAGTTTTGAAGGTGGAGAAAAAAAGAGGACAAAAAAAAATTGCAATTAAAAATGGATATTGAGCAAAAGAACAACACATTTTAAACATTAAAAACTTGACAAGGAATAGGGTGCATTATATTCAAGCTTGAGAACTATCAATTCATGTTATTGCAAGAGTACAAGAAGATAATGCTCAATGACAATGGTCCTGATCACCTTGGTGCTCTACCACCTAGTAGTATTAAGCACATTTGCAATATCACATCTTAAGGACTGCAAAAAATTTGTTGTTGTTTCAGTTAAATCACTAATTTATCAGCAGGGCATATTAATTTGTATCTGGCCCCAAGAGACAGGCTCCAGTACAAAATAAACACATTAAGCTGATTACTATGTAACAAGACAATTTATTTCTTCTTGTTCTGAGAGGAAGAAATAAGTGTGTCAGTAGGCAGCTGTGGAGTGAGTCTTCCTGCAAGGTCTCTCTAAGTTCAGGCCCATGAACATGACTTCTTCCTGGCTTTCCTGTATGTGACAAGCTTGGCTACTGCACCCAGAAGACAGGCTGGAGCACCTGCCAACACATAAAATATGGAAAACCCATGTCACGAGACCTACATTTTATAGGTCAGGTCAGCAGCTTCATAGGTTTATATTCAGACAACTCTTAGAGACAACTGAACCACAAATAACTGAAAACAAACTGAAAGGGGGTGGTAACCGACAGGACCAGTGCTTGGAGAAAAGAAATCTGAAAATAAAGCTGGCTAAAAATACTTTTTCCAGATGATGTTTTCAAAATGCAGAATGCAATTCTTTAAAATAGAAAAGCTTCATAAAAGCTTATTGATTTTTTTCCTCTTTTTCTCATTGCAAAAGTGCCAAAGCATATTGTAGTCATCTGTGTTTTCTTTCAGCATTAAATAGATTTGTCTCAATGATATACAAAGACATTATTTCAAAAGTATTTAGTTTAAATTTACATTTAAGATTATATTTGGCATGAATTGTGGATAAGGTATCTATATTAACTACAGTGCTTCAAAGTTATTGCAGCAACGCTCTTTTATAAGTTAAAAATTACTATTGAAATTAGATTATTAGACATCATCAAAACTGTGGAATTTAATAGCAAACAAATATTTTAGAATTTCTTATTTATGAGTTTGAAATTCTAGTTTGCCATTCTTGTTGTGAGAAAAGGAACAAGCCTCAAATACCGAAACTTCAGAATTTATAGCAACATGGGTTTTTGTTTTGGTTTGGTTTTTGTTTTTTTAATTTGATTGTTTGCTTGTCTGCTTCTTTTTTCAAAAAGCTTTAGAAGACAAACTTTTGCATGTTTAGAGTAGCAATACCTTCTATACTGGAGCATATCAAACTGCTTTGTCATCCTGGAAAAAAACCTTTATAACAAAAGGAAAGGTTATTGGGATTTATTAAAGACAGACAATTGCTATTGTGGGATTTGACTTCAGATACCTGGTGACTTTCTTCATAAATATTTGACAATCCATCTGTATAAAGATTTTTTTTTTTTAAAGTTAAATCTATTTGGTGGAACTTCTCTTATATCTTCCTCTCTAGTCACCTGGATGTCAAATTTAACTGTGTTTATTTCCGGGTCTTCTACAGCAGAGTTTCTAAAAAGATGGGAGTTAGTAAGCCATTAATTTTGAAGTGATGATCCTCAGAATGTAATGAGGACTTGTACCCTTCAAGAACTTATTGACTAAATTTTTTAATAGAAGGTTCCATGACCAATTATAAGCAAATACTATTCAGGTTACATTGAAAACAAATTAAGTGTAATGTTCTGGAGAAATGGGTATAATGAACTCTTCAGAAAGACTTGGTAGTCCACATAAAATGCCATTTTACCCAGGCTATATTGTCTACCGTACTTATGAATGTTTATTCAGACATAAGTTAGCAATCTCCTCCTTCATTGTGACATACAAGAATCTCTTTCTAAATTCTAAAATTTGGAAAGTCAGGCCATTACTATTACAGTAGAAATTAATGGAGCATAACTTGATCATTAACTTATCAGTAAGTTAATTCAAATAAAATAACTAACATTGTTTTTAGTATTCAGTCAGTAAAATGACAGAAAAATAAGAAAGAAAATTCATGTTAGAAAACAAGAATACTTATTATCCTGGTGTCAGGAAGTAGATCTTCCAGATCCGGATCTTCCAGAAACTCTTTGGCAAGGCATAGATCTAGGCAGAAGGGCTAGACATATTATCTATCCTCTTTTTGGAGTACATATGTTGGTGACGACCTACAGTCTAGGTTTTTCTGAGAAATATTTTCAATACTGCAGTTTCATGAAAAAAAAAAACATAGCCATTCATGTGTTGAACTTAGCTGAATGTTTCCAGTATATGAGGTTGGTCTAGGAGTCCTGATACTCATGACAGTTTTTCAGTCTTCCAAGATACTATTTTCCTGCAAGTAAATCTTCTAGACACAAGAGTTTTGCAAAAGAAGTAGAAACAGGAATTCCCATTGTGAGGGACCAGCCCTCAAGGCCTATTGGGGGAAGTGATGTTGACACATCATTGTAAGCCCTCAAAAACCCCACAAAAACAGGACTGTCTGACAAAGGATTGCTTGACACCTGTGGAAATGGAGACAACAATAGAGATAATGACAGAGATAACAATGACTCCAAGGTCCACTCCAGTGTTTTAGTCACCATATGACTCAACCATGCATGCTAAACAATTCCCTAAAGGAAACAGGCCTATAAAAGGAGGAGCTGTGGCAGCGGGCTTCTGGAGCTTCAGTGACACAAATTCTCCCTCTTTGGCCAGACCAACACTGGATCCAGGACCCGTGATATGTTCTTATCAGTCTCTCCAACTTTTCTTCTCCTGGGGCCTTGAGTGACATGGTCCAGTTCCTGTCCATGCAAGGAGATTGTAATTAGATGATCTTTAAGGTCTCTTCCAATCCCAATACCAGCTATTCTATGATTCTCTGATTTTAAACCCAAGTCTGCAACCTATGATATGATGTAATGCAACCTTTGAGCTACCACTGACTCAGACTGTAATTTCTACATGATACAGTGCCATCTCACACACCGATTCTAGAATAGGTATGGAAGCAGTATGGGTGGATCTACAGCATCCCTACCATGCTGGAAAATAATTCTTAATAGCTTGAGTATTCGTGTTTTTGTTGTTTGCTGAAGCAGTCTTTGCTAGGGACAGCTTGAGTTACTTTTCACAGCACTTCTCTGTAGACTTATTCTACATCATTTTGGTATCCTGGAAATTGTGCCTATAGACATGTAGCTTTGTGTGGGATTGAATTATGTATGTATGAGCTATTTATATTTGAATTTTTCAGTGGGAACACTTCTGTATTACAAAATAAGGTTTACTAATTCAATTATAGAGCTCTGGAAACAGTAGGATTGGATTCTTTTATTCACAGTTAGAATGCCAAGATGCCTGTGGATAGGTAGGTTTATCTGTCAGTGATCTCAGCACCCACTGTGCAGAAATGTGCTTTCAGAATAAACATTCTAGATCTTGAAAGTCACCAAAGTTTAACAGCAAGGCAGCCTGTATGCTTTAGGCAACTATCTTTGCCATTGCAACACTTAAAAATCAAGCACTGAGCTCTTTCTGGGTAATACAGAGCACCTTCTTTAATTACCTGGCCTATTTATTTATTCAATGGCTAGACATTAAGTTCCTCTAAGATGCAATTTCAAATAGCTGAGTTGCCTGGACTTTCAACTGACTGCACACAGAGTCTGAACTCTTTGACAGCAGAGTTTATGTAGGAAGCTGCTGCTCAGGGGTGCTTGCTGAGTCCCAGAGCAGAGACCTGGAGCTGAAGAACATGAGCCAGCCTGCACAAATTGCACCTTCGACTAAAATAAAATTAAGTTCAGTAAGATGTACATTGTGCTTGAAACACTGGTTCTCTCCTGTACAAAAGCCTAGTTGACTGCACAGAAACACAGAAGAGTCAAGTTCCTTGGAACCAAAACTTGTCTCCCATTTGGAAGCATTTCACTGTTCAAGCAGCATGCATGACACAGAAGGTAGATGACAGAGCTCATGCTTCTTCTCCATACTCTTTCACCTCCTTCTCCACCATCTTGAAGCTGATATTGTGTAATGAGGACTGCAAGTGTTTTGAGGCTAAAAAGTCAGTAAGCAAAGGTGAGAAGAAGGCTAAAGCCTGGAAGTCTGAAGTATCCATTCTGCTGAGCAAAAGCAGAACTAAGTTCTGCTCACAAAGCTGCTTATGCATTTTGCATCAGAGTCATTGAACAAAAAGCAGAAATAATCTGAAGAAGCAGAAAGTGGTTTTGAATGGAGGTGGACATGGCCACTGCACTTCATTCTGAAAGCAATGCTGTCTGTGTTTGTTAGACATGCTCAAAGAACCTTTGACAGTTGGGGTACCTCTGGGATTCAGGCTGTTTCAACACCTCCCTTTCATAGATCTAAAGCACAGAAAACTTTTGTTACCGACAATCTAAGTGCTTACAGGGTGAGGCAGTGGAAGGAACATGCTTTATGAATTTTTTTTGAAACCTACGTTCAACACAGATGTCTAGCACTCAGTGTAAAAGCTGTTAAGTTTTGTAACTGCTTTGTAAAATCATCATTCCATGCTTTTCCATAAAATGAGGCCTAAAGAAGCCACGGAGTTAAAAAAAAAAATAAATCACACTGCACATTTCTTGCATATACCTGCATGCTGGACACACAGGCACACACCGTGCTGTTGTATCAGAGGGAAGGTTGCACTTCATTCGGGTGTTCTTTTCAAGAGCAGAGTTACAGAATTGCTTGGAGCTCAGGAGCTCAGGGATTACTGTCTGGCTAGACAGAGTGCTGGTGCAGCCTCTGGACCCTTTGCAGCAGACTACAGATACATCGTGGCTTTTTTGCTGAACAGGGTGGAGGTTTGTACAATGGTGGTATTCCTACGAGGGCTGCTATCCTAATCCATTGTCTGCAAAAACTCTCAGAGAACAAGAGCTGTAGCAAAAACTGTTACTTTGTGTTGCACCTAGAGAACCAGTCATATTTTTTTTATGTGGTAACTCTTCCGTCCCTCATCGAGGCAAAATACCATCTCAGTTCCTTTGTGTTTGTACAGATTCTTTCACTCTACGAGGGCAACATTGGATGCAACATTGTGTTACAGTTTGCAGATCATCCTTGGCAGTTACAAGAGCTCTTTGGTTCACATCATACTCTCTACTGTTTACTGCAAGGAACAGGACCAGATCCACTACTAAGCCCATTGATAAGTAGGAAGATATAAGTTTTACCTTCACAGACAATAAAATTTTTCATGCTGTGGCCTTTGCTGTGCAGCAGAAATTGAATACCCGCCTCATAAGAAGGGGAAAAAAAAATAGTCTGACATCTGTCACAGTGACTGTCAGCAGCCATCAGCCCCCTAAACCCTTGACCTCAAACAGAATTGGAGTGAATATATCACACTATTCCCTTGTAAAGAATTTTCTGAGCTATGTTAGACATGCCAATATATTACAGAGACTTTATAGAGACTGCTTCATTCCTGATTAAGGCTAAATTTTATATTGTATAGGCACCCATGCACAAATAAGCCTACATGATTAAAGATGAGATTTTGCCTAGACCTAGGACCCACATATCTGGCAGTAGTTAAACCTGTATTTAAAAGCCACTTACTTATATGTTAAGAGGGACATCTTCCTTCAGTAGTGAAAATGGAAATGCACTGAAATCCTTGTCTCTAGGTTGACTAGTATTTCTGTATATTTGCTGGCATTCCTGGGATCACATATTGAATATGTGATAAGGGCAAAGTTCCATAGTAGTTTGTAGTCTGTGTAGTTCTCATTGTTCTAAAACAGATCAGAGAGCAAAGCTTTTATTTTCTAGGAGAAGGGAGTCATGATAAGCACATTTATATAAGTACCACTACCAAAATACATATAGTTTAGTCTGGAAACACTTACAGAGTGGATGTAAGAGATCACAAAGGTCTGGCTAATACCAAGCCAAGCTGACAAATACAAGTTCATGGTACTACCTTTGGGTCCTGAAGCACCAGATTCCTCTTTGCACAATGTTGCCTCAAACTAAAACCCCATCTTTCTGAAAGTCCTTTGCCAGTAAAGCCAAACTAAGCCAAAGGATGATGTAGCACTGCGTTACAGTTAACCTGACATTTCCACAACTCATCACAAACACTCAAATGTGGCCTGTAGGGAAAGATATTCTCCAAAGTGAAAGACTGGCCTTGTTATACCCTTACAGACCAATGGA
The DNA here is from genome assembly GCF_003957555.1 of Calypte anna. Classification (NCBI taxonomy): domain Eukaryota; kingdom Metazoa; phylum Chordata; class Aves; order Apodiformes; family Trochilidae; genus Calypte; species Calypte anna. The sequence continues at coordinate 73,584,124 of NC_044246.1, forward strand.
AACTTTCTTAATCCTCCCTGTAGAAAAACCCAAATACAGTCTGTGTGACAATTTAGGGAGAAATTAAGTACACAAGGTCTTATCCTATTATCCTTCATCTTTTAGAGTAATCTTTGAAATGTGATCTATAAGGAAGATAGTCTCTTGTACCCCCATTTCTCTCTTCTGCTATATATGTAGAGGGTGGAAACGTTATGTGTCAAAAGAAAGATCAGAAACAGCCCCAAAATTTTTATATGTATTTGTTTATTTTGGTTTTGCATAATTTCAAAAGCAACTAATTAATATGACTCATGTCAATAAGCAGCTGTTCACAACACTTCAGCATTTTGAAGTTAGCATTAAAAGGATGTGTTTTTTAATGTATCTAAATTTAACTTTCCTTTTTTGGTGTGCAGTAGGTTATTCACATGTTAATCAGCTATCTGCTTTCCAACCTTCCAATCCTACAAGAAAACAAAACTTTCTTGATGAAGGTTGTCTGCAGATTTTCATCCAGTATAGCCAAAGATTAGCTTGGTGACATTGCATTAGAAAATATTATCCTAAAAATAGAGCTGGTTGATGACACATCAGCCAAATTTTTTGGTTCATCTGTGAGCCAACCAGTTATGACAGGACACAGTGTAAACTTATTTTTTATATTGATCGACAAGGTTCTTCTAACCTCTTCATGAACACTCCAGTCTTCCCCAAGGACATAAAAGTTATTTAAAGAGAGAAGAGAAAAAAAAATATTTTTTTTTCTGATTAGGACAAATGCTCAAAACCAGAAGCTTTCCCCCCCCCCCTTTTTTTTTGATAACTGCAATTGACTTCATAGAAAGTGGATAATTGGCTTGCACAAAATGAACATGTCATCTTTGTTTTTGAAAAAACATGCCAAACAACTGGGGTTTTGTTGTTTTTTTATTGTTTGTTGTGTTTTTTCTTGTTTTCATATAAATTTCTTATAATATTATTCAAGAAAGTACACAATGTGAAAATCAAAGTTCTTTTTGCAATGCCTTAATAAGATAAGTTTTATAAGGGAATTTGTGTTTGTGAGCTTTGCAGCCAAGTTTCACCACCTTGGGAAGGCTATAGAGTCTTTCACTAAATTTTCTAACTTGAATTTTTGGCTTCAAAGTTTGTATTTTGTAGTGAGGTATTAAAAATAATACTATTTTGCAACATTTAAAAAGTAGGATGTCAAAATATATCTATTTGCCTTAAGGAAAGAAAGAGCTTATCCAGTGGGATTGTTCAGCAAGATACCATTGCCATGAGTTGAAAAACTTTTACAGTTCAATGAAAACCATTCCTTCAGCAAGGTCTGACCCTTCTACCCCTCAAATATTTGCAATGGCTCTGATAATGTTTTCAGCATTTTCTGCAGTCTACTCAATAGTGTTAACTGGAGAGCAATCTCCGTGAGGAAGTCCCCAAACAACACTTTAGTTAAGAAACATGTACAAACAGGGCTGTTAAAACACCTGCCCAGCAGCTAAGAGAAACTTATCTTGCCTGGATATCCCTTCAAGCTGAATTTCATCACCCAGTTTCACAGAAGCTTGAAACACATAAAAGATAAGATTTGTGCCACCTGCCTGGCATATTTTAAGACGAAAAGTTTTTTCTTGTGATATACTATAAACATTTTTTTTTATTCAGAATTTTTATCATTAAACTTATACCTTGAGAAATTTCTGGACTCTGTGATCTCTCTTCAAAAATGAACTTTTAACATTGCTCTGTGACAGGGAATTTTGAAGAATTTTATTCAACACAGAGGAGAAACTACTAGAATTTGATGGGAAAAAACAAGGCACTTTAAAAGAAATAGGGTAATTCCAGATGAACCTTTTTTCCCTATCAATGATTCCATAAGACAGTTCCTGTTGAAAAAATACTTATTTAGTGATGAAATGTGGGTAAAACTGATTGCAACAACTAGTTGATGGAAATTACTTAGAAAAATGGGATTTAAATTGGAGACCAATGGACCTGTATCTTCTATAAAGAGGTGTTTGGGTTTGGTTTCATTTGTTTTTGGTTTTTGGGTTTTTTCAATCTCATGGGTTTTATTCCTTATAGTAGTATCTGATGTTAATAAAGCATGAAAAGTAGTTTTTGTCTTCTTTGCCAACAATAAACATTTTTAGTGGGTTTTTAAAATTTTTTATATTTAAAATATCCACAAAGAATATGGCTATATGGCTATAGAAAAATTGTAGTGAAGAAGTAAGTTACTACTGAACCTCCTGTGTAGGATACATTTGGCTCAATATCACCAAAAAAATTCACAGAACTACCTGAATAAAGTTAAATTCAAATTAGAGCCCCTATACTGGAGAGAGACAGACTGGTTCTGGTTTTTGCAAGTCTTTAGAAATGCCTCCATTTTTTCCAGGCACTTTGAGGAAACTTCCACGATGCTGGGTTGCATTTTCATCCCTCTGATCACAGCACATGAATTTCATTATGGCTCCTAAAGTGAACTAAATTGTGCTTCAAAATAGATTTGCAAATTGACTCACTTCATACTGTTAGATCTGGATACCTTTTGTAGACTTAATGTCTTGGGTTAGTGCAGTGATGCTTTGGAATTGTGAGGAGGCCACAGAATTGGTTGCTGTGAGAAGGTGCTGGAAGCTCCCCCAGTTCCAATGCTGGCCTTGCCTCTGGCCAAGGCTGAGCAGATGTGGGAAGCTGAGCTGGATGCACCTCTGGGAGTAACGTACTCAGGAGAGGGAAAATGAAACTTTAAAACAAAAGACCTGCAGAGTAGAGGAGAGGAGGATGCGAGAGCAATGCCAGAGAAGAGATGCCAAGGTTGGTGAGGAAGCAGAGGAAGAAGGTGCCCCAGCAGATATTTCTCTGCAGCCCACAGTGTGATGGCAGGGTGTCCATCGCAGCAGCATGGTGGTGCAGTCCCTGAAGGACCACATGGATTTACAGCCCCTGAAGAATCACAGGGAGGGGCAGATGTGGATCTGCAGCCCGTGTAGGACCCCGTGGCAGGGGAGGTGACTGCTCCCGCAGCAGCCGTGACTCTGTCTGCAGCCCGGGCTGGAGCAGTCTGTGCCTGAGGGACTGCACCTGTGGGAAGGACTCATGTCCCAGGAGTTCCTGAAGGACTCTCTGCCATGAGAGGGACCCCGCGTTGGAGCAGGGAAGGGCTGTGAGGAGTCCTCATCCTGAGGAGGAAGGAGCGGCAGAAACAGCGTGTGGGGAACTGACCCTAAACCCCCCCTGCCCCTCCCTGTGCCCTGAGGGGGAGGCAGCAGGGGAGCGATTCGGGCCTGGGAAGAAGGGAAGGGAGGGGAAAGGTGTTAAGATCTGGTCATGTTTTCTCTTTCTCCTGATAGATTAAATGAATTTTTTATCTTTCCAAGTTGAACCTGTCTACTTTTTGCCTGTTACTGTAATTGGGGAGTGAAAACCTCCCTGTCCTTGTCTCAATTAAGAAGTCATTAGGTGGATTTTCTCCTCCCTGTCCCACAGTGTGTGTGTGTGGGGGGGAGTGGTATGTGCATGGGCGAGGGCCTGGTTGATAGTGAATGGGCCTAAACTGTGGCACTTAAAAATAATGCAGTCTGATCTCTTTGAGTATGTGTATTTCATCACAAATATTATTTATTCTGTTATTCCTGCTTCAAGTCTCATGTTCTGTAATTGAGTTGTAGCATGCTACTTATGCAAATAGTAAGTTAACTGATCCAAGTAATGTAGATTCTTCCACTGTGGAGAATGAAGAGGTTTGATTTATATATTTTTAAAACAAGTTTATTGGAACAATTTTAACCTGCCTTCACTTTCTTGTGGGGACAGTTTGCAGAAGCTTAGTTTGTGTTACAACACAATAAACTAATTTGTAGAGTATCTATTATTGCTGTTTTACAAAGAACTTAAAAAATAGACACCCATTTATAAAGCATAGCTCTCTATTCACACAGCTGAGCAAGATATTGAGCAATCTGGGTCATAGCCAGAAATGCACTTAGGCACATTTAATTTCAGTCTCTAGTGGCTTCCCTGACTGGAACTCCAACTGCTCAGCACCTTGCTTGATTCAATTTAAAAGAATTCACTAACCAAACCCTTTGCGTTCCATCAGGACCCAGCGTGACAAATAATCAATAAAGATGAGAATAGTGAGAGGTATTAGTCATAATATGTTTGCACATTTGAATATATGTATTGTTCTAGATTTTTTTTAATTGTATATTGATTCCGTTATGCTGCCATCCCAAAGCAGTCAGTTTTTTGACAGAGATACACATTTTAAGGTCAAATTTAAATAATAGGGTTTCGATCTGGTCTTATACCAGAGGGGTATAACTTTTCCTAATATCCAGTCTGAATGTTCCCTGGAGCAACTTGAACCCATTACCTCTTGTTCTATCAGTAGTCACTAAGAAGAGGCCATCACCTGCCTCACTACAACCTCCTTTCAGGTAGCTGTAGAGAGCAAAATGTCTCCCTCCCCTCAACTTCCTCTTCTCTAGCCTCAACAGCCACAGCTCCTTCAGCCTCTCCTTATAGGATCTGTTCTCCAGACCCCTAATCAGCCCAGCTGCCCTCTCCACCCCTCTCTGCACCCTCTCCAGCACTTCGATGTCCCTCATATACTGTCCACACACAGTACTCAAGGTGAGGCCTCACCAAGGCTGAGTACAAGGGTAAGATCCCCTCCCTGGTCCTGCTGGTCGCACTGCTCCTGATACAGCCCAGGATGCCATTTGCATTCTTGGCCATCTGAGCACACTGCTGGTTCAGGTTCAGTCAGCTGTCAGTCAGCATCCCCAGGTTCCTCTTTGCTGGGCAGCTCTCCAGACACTCCTCCTCAAGACTGTAGCACTGGTGGGGGTTGTTGTGGCTGAAGTGTAGGACCTGACATTTGGCCTTGCTCAAACTCCTACTACTGGTCTTGGCCCATTGATCAAGCCTGTCTAGATCCCATGACATTGCACAATAGAAACCATCAAGCACAGAAAAAGTGATTGTAGTAGCAACTACTGTATGTCTTTGGAGTCTATCCAGACCACCACCAAGGGTCTGATGCTAGTAAGACATACCCATCTAAAGCCTATTTGTGGATGAGTGGAGTGAGATGCTTCACTCAAACCAGCAGTTAGAGACAAGACCTGACTCTCTCCTCCTAGACACTTCTATAGCCTCTGAAACCTACCCAGCTATGCTCTCTGGTATTCAGTTTCTCCAGACAACCTGGATGCTTTCTGTTTTCTATCAATGAATCACTTCTTCAGGGACAGCAGATTCTGTTTTTACCATTTTCATGCCATTAACTTCTGTCTTTCAGAACTGGATGGTTTTAATAACAAAACAAAAACTTAAGGTCAGGCTTATAATTACATTCCTGGAAGCATGTTAGAGAAAATAAAACATATATAGAAACATGGTACTAAGTTAAATTTAACAGGATTTCTTCCTAGCTGATGTGGTACTTTCCACTTAAAATTTCTTCAGTGTCACAATTCCATCCTTCAGCATCCTGTACTGCATTTTTAATAAAATAGATATTTTAGAGAAATATCCAATTCTGATCCACAGGCATCCCACAAAAAAAGGTGCCTTGCCTTAGCAGCTAACCTCTCTGCTGGCTTCCTCAGGAGTGAGCTGACACTGCGAGTTTCAGCCTCACCTGTCATCGGCCCCCTAATCCTGCTCATGCGCAGTGGGTCCTGCTCCCTAATCAAGCACAGGTGGGCTTAACACAAGCTCATGCCCACTCCCTGAAAATTAGTGGCACTTGGTTGCCTCATTTCACTACATTTGAGTACTCAACTAGGCCTAGTGGGTTTTGTGGTGCTCACATCTGCCTGACCATTTTGTTTTAGAGACTGAGCAAGACGATATTGCTTTGCTAGCAAATTGAAAACTGTATTGTGTGTTCCAGTAAATTATACTTTGCCTTGCCACCTGGAAAGAAATGAAATGTAAGAGGCTAACATTCTATCTCATATCTTTTAAGTCTGAATTCCTGTTATTGTTGTCCTCATAATAAATCTAATTTTATCATAGCATAGTGCATAATTTAGCACAATTAGTTTTCAAGGCTTCATTTTTCATGAATTCTTTCTGTATCTACCCCCTCATATGGGCTATGGTTTTGTAAGATCTTTAATACATGTTTTACAGACTTTACAGTTTGTTGCTCCATTTCTTTATGGTTGGTGAATCTCCATGCTTTGTGTCAAATAAGCTAAAGCAAATAATTTCCTCTTGATTTGCCCCTTCATCTTTTTCTGTCTAGTTCTTCAGGCAGAAACTGTATTTTTTTAACATTCTGGAAATTGATTAGTATGTCTTCTTGCTAAATAAAACATATTCAGATCTTATACAATTTTATACCAAGTGGTCTTTTTTAGTAACCCTCTTTAAGTAACACTCACCTCTTAAGATGTCAAAGGAATAATCAGTCTTCTTTAAAGAAGGTAAAAGGAACAATTCTAGAAGTTTGCAGACTTGTTCTCACTGATTAAAAAAAAAAAAATCAAACAAACAAACAAAAAACCCCAACCCCCCCCAAAAAAAGAAAAAACGAAAAAACCCAAAACAAACCAAAACAAACCAAAAAACCCAAACCAAAACTTAAAGCAGATACACAGCAAAACTTGAGGGAGAGCCTGTTCTAAAACTTACAGAGTAATATAAGCTGCTGTTTTTTCATTTAGATTAGTTTTGACCAGCTCTAGCCTTTTCAAGTGTAATTGTTTTTTCAGAAGATCACTTTGCAGTGTTGAAAAATGAAATGCTTCTAGTGAGGTATGTCACAAGGTAGTCATTATTTTATTGTCACATTTTGGTCACTAAGTAGTGTTAATTAATTTTATTCTACCTTAGTACTTAAGCTGAAAGTTGTCATACATTAAGCAACAAAGTAATAATGTTATTCCTACGATGCTTCTTTTTGCTCAGAGCTGAGACCACAATGTTATTCATTACTTGTATTTCAATAGAGTATTCTTCACCAGAAGAATAGTGTCAAATAATCAATAAATAAATATGAGGTTAATGTATATTTGTGACAGGACAAAAGAAAAGAACTGAAGTGTCCCAGCTGATGGAAAACTGAGAAGCAGAGCTGACAAAATACAGTTCCTGAGGGCAATTGCCAATGCATTAATAACCTTATACAAAAAAAAAAAAAACAAACCCAAAACATTTCCCAGATACTTCAGAAACCAAAGAAAAGTTTATCATTGATTGAAATAGGCTTTGATGAGCTTTTATTCTATATAATTTAGGTTGGGGTTTTTTTGTCTTCTCCATGCAGCATATTGAACTGGATCAGAAGTACAGTAAAAAGAAACAAAAGACTGAGGGAGTCAACTTGTGCCCTATTGTTTTCTCTGCTTCAAGCAAGAAGTTTCTATTCTTGCATGCAAAGATGGAAATAGAGATATAAAAAAACATATTTATATATATACAGATTTAGAAAGAGGTATATATTTGACTGCACTAGTCATATATCTATTGAAATACAGCTTTCATGGTTATCATCACACTGATGACAGCTAATCAAGAAAATATAACCTGGGTCCTATCTTTTATTTTCTTTAAAGTAATGCTATTTTCAGTAATGCTACTTCTTTGAGAGAACTGTCATTGATAAGGATGTCCTTTTTAGAGAATTCATAGCTATCTTACTGACAACTCATTTCCTGGAAGAATGAGGAAGAACTATAATGAAAGTTTTAGTGAGAAGTTACAGCAGAAGTTTTATGAGATCTTCTTGGGCTGTTTTCTATTTCACTGATTTGAAAATAACATTTTCCTGCATATTGCTTACTTGTATCTGAAGACATGCTAGCGTAGACTTATATTAGACTTATATTTTGAGGTGCTTATCACTGATTCTTTTCACTAGTTTACTGGAAAGAATGGAATTCCAATATGATAACTGGAAGGAGAATTGCCCCATTGGAAATATGGAAACAAACCAGGAATTCCTGCTAACACACCATTTCTATAAGCAGTCTTGCTGACTTAGTGAGGGAGAGATCAGTGTCACAGGACAGCAAGTAACCACAAAGAGAGGGGAGTAGCACAATTATCTGTACTTTTCTCCAGTTATCCTTTACCAGATGAACAGCAGCTTGACAGCACAATGACACTGTAACATTTCTTCTTACTGGAGAGCTACAGTATAAAACTTGAACGTAAGATGGAAGAAAGATGAAGCACTGCAAATGCTGCTTCTGTGACCATGTGGATGATTCTGTGATTCCATAAAATGTGTTACTTTCAGATGAGATTGGGTTAGGAGAAGAAAGAGTACTGGAAAGAAACTGAATGTTGCTTACTTTGATTATTGTAAATTATTCTAAGTGGAAATAAGATTTGTGTATTTCTGACCATAGTTCAAACATAAAAGTGACAATAAAAAAAAAATCACTTTGTCTGCTCCTAAAATAGCTCCTGTATAAAGAAAGATCTGCCTTTTTCTTTACAGTCCTAATGAGCTTTCATTTCTTTCATTTCTTCTTCTTTATTAATTTGACTTGCCACCTTTTAGTATTGATTGCTATTTAAGATACCTCTGCAAACAGTTCGACTGAATGTTGTCTGACCAAATGAAAAAGGAGAGCCTACTGGAAAAAATCTCCTGGGTCGCAGTGTCTAGGCTCTTACAAGTACTAATTATACCGTGTCCCTTTCTTAAATGTGTTGTGTACTCTTATACAATTATCATTAGCATATTTAAATACATTGTCTTTGAATATACTTTCTGTTCACTGTAACTGTAGAAAGAAAAAAGAAATTGAAGAATTTGGGGTATTTTTTTTGTCACTGGAGAATTTGTATCAAATAATAACTGCATCAAATCAAAGCTAAATAATTTATGCTTCTGAATTTCTTCTTTTTCAGATCTTTTACTAGCTTAAACTTACTACCACCATTTTGCCCATACCATTTGTGCTACCAGTTCAAAGAGCACTTTTAGACTCCTGTCTCATATCTTCAAAAGTACACTCAGCTTACTATTTTTATGAATAATGAGGAACTGAAGTATAATGTTGCGTGCACGCTTCAGTGTACATCTTTCCGTAAAAGAGATGCTGTTGTTAGGAATTGCCTTCACATCGGAATTGTACACAATCAAGTGCACCATCACTGCTCAGCAGCCCAGATGGAGCAGCAGGAGGCATTGTGTAAAACATCTCACAGCAGATTACATTATTCTCTACATGGAGAACTGAGCAATCTGTCATGCTCCTTTAAGGTTTTTACTTAGCAGCTCTGTTGGCTACTGCTTAACTCTGGCAGTAACCTTGTTCGAACTATTACTTGGACAGAGGTTGCCAGCTGGGAGCATATTTACAGCAACAGAGGGCACATCATTTTAGGAACTCCTTTTGCACGCTTTCAGAAACAGACTGTCTCTTTATTACTTCCTTTCTTAACTGTGTTTGGGGATCTAGCTCCAAATACATTATTCATAAAATGGTTTATATATGTGTGTTAAATCAAATGAAGAGCTTCCCAGGAGATGAAAGTGTCCTAATAATGTATACTTATTATGGGAAAGGACACTATTAAGGAAAAGTTACCATATCTACATCTTTTTAACATTAGTCTGAGTAGCTCAGTTCAGACTGGAAGGTTGAGAAAAGTCAAGAGAAAAATTAAATTACTTTTAAATTCTAATAATTTTGTTGACAGAGTGCCTTGCAGCTCATCTTTATAGAAGCTCCAGGTTTTCTCTCTATTGCAACTGCAATAAGAAATGTATACTTACTAACAAATTTTCAGATGCCAAATATATTATTGCTGTTTATTGCTACATGTGCAATGAAAGATTACTAATACACCTAAAATACATGGTAGAATGCAAGATTTTTTGTGTGCATTTGTGAGTGTGTGTGAACTTGTAAAGAAAAAGAAAGCAGCAAGAGCAAGAACACAGAAAATTAAACTTCTAATGACATTAAAGAAAAAGAAAAAAGTATACTAAATGAAGATAGTTACCAGAATACTTTTGCAGTGTTTAGGAAGTAAAGCTTGAGTCTCTTTAAGATCATATGTATTACTAAAATGACACCTACCTGAAATTATATCCTTTCAAGTGATACCTAACAAATACTTAATGGGACACATTTTACCTGTTGCAAGGCTGAAAGTCCAGACCAGGAAATCTCCTTGAGGGTCACCTGAAGGTCTTTCCTATTTCCAGAATCATAGAAAGTTAGGAGTTGGAAGGGACATTGAAAGATAATCAAGTCCAACCCCCCTGCCAGAGCAGGGTCACCTGCAGGAGGTCACACAGGAATGTGGGAATACAGGTGGGTTTTGAATGTCTCCAGGGAAAGAGACTCCACAACCTCCCTGGGCAGCCTGTGCCAGTGCTCTGCCACCCTCACAGTGAAAAATTTCTTCCTTATATTTATGTGGAGCTGCCTATGCTCCAGCTTGTACTCATTGTCCCTTGTCCTGGTCATTGGACATAACTGAGGAGAGCCTGGGTCCATCCTCATGGCACTCACCCTTTACGCCCTTTAAGGACATATTTATAAACATATAAACCCCTCATTCTCTCCTTCGCCAAACTGAAAAGACCCAGCTCCCTCAGTCTTTTTACTCAGCAGAATATCTGATGCTATACTTGCATGTTTATTTTCTGTTTTCTAATCCTTGTCACTGTGCTTTTCCTTCTGCTGCTTTTGTTAAAAAAAGAATTAAATTCTTGTTACAGATGCATGGCACTGTATTTCAAGTGGCAAACCAACATTAGGCTTAGGTGCTATATTAGCAAGGGCAAGGTTAAGTATGTTTAAAGAGGTACTGCCTATTAGCCTGAAGTGAATTACTGTGAAGATGCTGGATTTCTGCCCAGAGATAAAAATCAGCTAAGATACCTCTTCAGCTACACTGATTAATTATGTATGTCTTACTAATAATTGTGTGGGTTTGTTCATTTGGTAAAATTAGGAAGTTACAGACAATTTATTCTTTTTGTAGTAAATAAATTAGTAAATATTTAATTCTGAGTCTATGAGTAAACACTGCCTCTCAGAAGACAAAAGGCTGTAACCAAACCAGAGCTCTTGATTCTGGCCATCACCTGGCATAAGTGTTTTCTACTTTACATCACATTACAAGTTTTGGCCATTCACTGTCAAACACAAATAATGCAGAAAGATCATTGATGATATTTTCAAAGTATTTACCAGTTCCTGAGGAAAGCTTTTATGAGTTTTTGAGCACATCTTAGCTCTCTTGAGTGTCTGAGGTATCTAGGGCAATGATCTCTACACTTCAGTTACATTTCAATTTTTATGTTTACGTATATACATATTATCTATGTATACGTATAATATAAATTATACATTAATATTTAATTATATCAAACAATTTACATAATTATAAAAGTATAAAATCTATTATAATTATATAAATTATATGAAAATATTTAATTTGATACCTTCTGCTTTATTATAATAAGAATTATGAATTATTTTGCAGACTTACTCTATGCTAATCCATAATTTTCATTGCATTTGCATTGCCAGTAAAGCTATGGAATTTTCTCCCTGAGCTAACTGCAAATGTGTTGTTAAATTTCAGTGATGAAGCAACACAGTTATCCAGATTGCTTAAATGTTCTAATACGAATAATATGAGAAGCACAGTGATCAAACTTGGACATGCAAGGCAGTCTTTGCAACCAGATCCCTGGCATCATGTTCAAAACTGCTATATAAGGCAGAGATTTGTCTATACACATCTGATAAAGGTCTTCAGAAATTGTTTATTTTGAAAGTGTGGATAAATAAGACATTTATACCTATTCCCTTGCCTGTAGTGCAAGCAGTTTGGTAGCGAGTTTGTTAGAATACATTCTAAAATTATTATAAAATAGAATGAAGCTAAGGAGGACAACATCTACATGCTTCTGTATCTCCACAAGTGCCTGGCATCACCAGAATACTTACATTTATCTTCCTCATCAGTCCTTCACAGTTTTTTCCTTTGTTCACTTGCACAACATATGGGAGAGAGTTACATTTATTCTTAATTTCATAATCATTACAATTAGGCACTCTCTTCATCAACCAAGGATGTGCAAATTACCTCCAGTTTGCTAGGCACAAGATGGATGATATCAGAATTATTCTTTATTGAAATATTTTGTTAGTAATTTTGATGATTAAGTTCTCACTTGCTTGTTGCAAATCCTATGCTGTTCCAAGCAGTATTTGTTCTGAAGAGCTTTGCTACACACCAACACAGTATACTAGCAAGTAATTCAGAGCAGTAGGATCAATACTTTGGTTAGTGCTGAAGTTCTCATGGACCAGTGGTCCTCTCCAGGAACCTAGTTTGAAATTGTCCAGAGGACTAAACATGTCTTATTCAAGTGGGAGCACATTTGTCCACCTAAAGCAGACATTCTGGTTCATTTTACTCTGTCAGGTAACTGGTCTGCACTCTCTGAAATCATTCTGCAAATCAACCAGTTTTCAGTAGGCAGAATGACTGAGGGATTTGCTTCAAGTTGATGCCACTGAACCAGAACGCAGGTGTAAATACAACCACAACCTTCCTGACCATGCTATAAATAAGATGTACCATACTGCTATACAGTATTACTTGGTGAAGTATAATGATAATGCATTTCTATTGTTATTTATAAAAGTACTAAGCTTCAGAACTATAAATTGTGGAATCAGATAGTCATACCTCTGAAACACTGTATGTGTTCAAAAACCTTCAGGACCTGAGACAAACATAGGCTTCATTTTATTTAGAAGTATTGAAGGAAAACTGTAGTATAGTTCTCAAAGTCAACAAGGTTTTTAGTACCTTCTTTCTTCTAACAGTACTTTTGCCTTCATCACTACAGTGTACACATGGTGAACTTTAATTCTTGAACAGATGGATAGAAAATGTCTCCTGGGGAAAAAAAAACAAACCAGAAAATAATACTAAATTATGAATTAGCTATAATTTTTGATGAATCTGGAACAAAGAAATGCTCACTATTTATGCCCACACCATACAACAAACAACGTATGTTCACAAGAAATAATAATGTGAACCATTGGTCACAAAAGGGTTCACACAGGTGATACATTAACATTTAAAGCCAAGATAGATTACAAAATAAGCTTATCAGTAAGACAACTTGAAGTGATGAAAGTTTGGGAAGGTTCCAGATAAATGAAGAATCTGAACAAGAGCAAGCCTTACAAAGAAAGAAGATCTTTGCTGTAGAGTAACAAGGCAACCAGATGCCTCTGATTGCCAAGGAGTGGGTGTGAGCTGGTATCAAGTCCACCTGTGCCTGGTTAGGGCAGGCCCCCTACTGAGCATGAGCAGGACCAGGGGGCCAATAAAAGGTGTGGCTCACACCCACAGGAGAGCTTACTCTTGGGCTAGGCATCAGAGAGGTCAGTAGCTCTTTGAGCCACAGGATCGATCTAGGCCAGTTCCACTCTGTGAGCCATAGACTTAGAGCACTGCTCACAAGTCTCTACTATGACACCTGGTTAAGACCTTGAGGCGCCGATCCCTAAGAAAGGTTCGTCTCGCTACAGTCTGCAACAGGGACAGTGGGACTGTGTGCACCCTCAGCAAGTTTGGTGATGACACCAAGCTGTATGGTGTGGTGTGGTTGGCACACTGGCAGGAAGGGATGCTATCCAGAAGGACCTTGATAAATTTGAGAGGGGGGTCTATGCCCACTTCATGCTCAATAAGGCCAAGTGCAATGTTCTCTACTTGGTTTGGGGCAATCCCCAGTACAAATACAGGCTTGTCAGAAAATGGATTGAGAGCAGCCCAGAGGAAGGACTTGGGGTTGCTGGTTGATGAAACGCTCAACGTGAGCTGTCAACGTGTGCTTGCTGACCAGAAAGTCAAGAGTATCAAAAGAAGTGAGACCAGGAGGTTGAGAGAGGTGATTCTCCCACTCTACTCCACACCTGTGAAACCACACTGGGAGTACCGTATCCACTTCAGGGGCCCCCAACACAGGACCTGTTGGAGTGAGTCCAGAGAAGGACCATGAAGATGATTAGAGGGATGGAGCACTTTTGCTGTGGAGACAGGCTGAGAGACTTGGGTCTGTTAAGCCTGGAGAAAAGAAGGATACAAGGTGACCTTACAGCAGCCTTCCAGTACCTGAAGGGGGCCTACTGGAATGTTGGGAAAGGACTTTTCAGAAGGGTATGTAGGGATGGGGCAAGAGGGGAACACTTTCAATCTGAAAGAGGACAGATTTGTGTTAGACATTAGGAAGAAATTAGGAGTCTGATGAGACACTGTCACAGGGGCCCAGGGAAGCTGTGGATACCCCATTCGTGGAAGTGTTTAAGGCCAGGTTGGATGGGGCTTTGAGCAACCTGTTCTAGTAGGAGGTATCCCTGACCATGTAAGGGGGGTTGGAACTAGATGATCTTTAAGGTCACTTCCAACCCAAATCATTGTAAGGTTGTAAGACTTACACCAGCAAGTGCAATTGCTACTTTTTCTCACAAGAGGGAGGTAAGGCTTAGCACTTCTTACTTGAGTGCTCTGCAAATGCCCCTACTATGGGAAAGATAGCAAAATCCTGTTCATCCATCCATACCTGGGTATATGTTTTGTCATGTTTTCAGTACTTCTTATGCACTGAATAATACACTACATATGGAATAATGGCAAAAAAATATCTTGTAATGATGAATGAAAAGCAAAAGACTGTCTGTTTAAGTTGAGCACTGAATTATATTATCATTTGCACCAACCATACATGAGGCCTTGTACCACAGCAGCCTCCTTCTCATTATAGACTCCATTTCCTTATGATCTAGGTGCACTGTCACCCATGAAGTTACTGACAAATATGACTTGCTTATCAGGGAATGGGAGAACTTGTGATTGTACTTCCTTTAAAAGAACTAATCTCTAAATAGCACTGCTACTACAGTTTAAAAAAATATAATATTTTGTATGCAGTCAGTCACTCACATTGGAAGTTTCTGCATATTCCCCCTAGCATTCTGCTGGGGAGACAGAAAATAAAAGAATCCTTGCAAATAATTAAATATCATTATTTAAGTATGAGGGAGGAATGGTAATATATCTCCAGAGTATGAATACACTGCATAGCTTGCGCTTCTACACTTTTTTTTTTTTTTTAACTTTTATACTTAATAATGAAGCCAGGAATCACTTAAAATTTTAATTGAATTAGTAGAAGATTATTAAATGCTTTAGAAAATCTGATTAGTGATTTATTTGAAGAAAACACAATATCTAGGTGCATAACAGAGTGGTATGTACTACAGCTTACCACCTTTGCCACTTCCTGTAAGGAGCATGTAAGGGTGCTACCATGAATTCCCATGCCATCCAAGGGATATTTTTTATTGTCTCTTCAAACACATTGTTGTTACCAAATATTTTCATTGACCTTCATGTCTATCTTCCAGCAAGACAGAAGAATAGCATAAGTTTACTTTGTCAAAAAAATCATACAATTAATGGTTTTAAAGCTCCATACGCCTAGCCCATGGATTCTTAGTGATACAGTTACCCTCTGTGTCTATGTTTTGTGAATAAATTTCTTTCTTACAGGTGGCAAGCCTAATTCACCCAGCCAGGAAAATCATTCAATAAAATCTTTACCTGAAAAATATGAGGAAAAATATAAGTTGTGACACAGCATATTGAAATTAAGATTTCTGTTAATTGCACAGGTACATCACTTGTTAAATCTGCAGATTACATTGAAATTCATTTCAGAGGAATCCAGACTCCAAGTACTATTCATATGGAGTAGTTGAACATGAGAAAGACATGAATTCTTGGTTGTTGTGCGAATTACTACGTGATCTGGGTTAATTTGGCAATCTGATAACAGAAGATTACACATAAGAAAGACTGAAGCCAAACTATAGTCACATGCAGTTATAAGGTAAATTAAATTTCCTTTAGCTCTGTCTTCAGAATATGCAAACCCAAAAGCTTTTTACTATGACTAGTACTCCAGATTTAGTGGCTTCTAAAGGTGGAAACAGTTCTAACACAGTAGCTTAGTTGAAATTATAGTGGAATGGTAACAACTAAGCCAAGATCACAGAATCACTGAATCAGGTGGGTTGGAAAGGACCTCTGAGATGATCAAGTCCAACCCTTGATCCACTACCACTGTGGTTACCAGACCATGGCACTCAGTGCTACATCAGTCTCTTCTTAAAAGCCTCCAGGGACAGAGAATCCACCACCTCCCTGGGCATTCCAGTGCCTGAGATGAAACAGACGAGGCACTAAAAAAGACTCCTTTCAGTCTCTACTCCCAATAGTAATAGAAACATAAATAGAATCATCTAATCATAAAACCCTACAATGGTTTGGGTTGAAAGGGAGCTTAAAGATCATCTAGTTACAATTCCCTTGAATGGGCAGGGACACCTCCCCCTAGACTATGTTGCTCCAAGCCCCATCAAACCTGGCCCTGAACACTTCCACGGAGGGAGCAGCCACAGCTTTCCTGAGCAACCTGTGCTGGTGTCTGACCACTCTCACAGGAAAGATTTTTTTCCTAATATCTAACCTAAATTTCCCCTCTTCCAAATTATAAACCACTACCCCTTGTCCTCTCACACCTTTCAGATATTGGAAGGTGCCAATGGAGCCTTACCAACTCACACTGGAACCCCCTCTTCTCCAGGATGAGCAACTCCAACTTCCTCAGCCTATCCTCATACAAAGTGAGTTTGACTTCTAAGCCTTCATACCTTCTAGCAACAGTATGAAGATATAGGATGTCAGCAATTTAAAGAAGCACTTCCACTCAAGCATGGAGAGCAAAATGAAAAAGGACAGCTTTTGAGAGGGGGAGAACTCACTTGCTGAATTTCAGATTTAACCATTTTTTATTTAAAAATTATCAAGTTACTAATCAATTTTGAATTTGAATACAATACACTTTTTTCCTTATGCTTTTAAATATTACAGAAAGTTCAATGAGATAATAAATTTATTCCCAAATGAGCAGTGTTCCAAAAGTGGTCAATACAAAGTGACACTAAGTTACTGTTAGAGATTCTTAAGGTGATTTTTGCACAAGGAATAAATTTCTTAGCAACATCAGATCACACATAGACCTTCAAATAAACTTCACAGAGTTTCCAAAACAGATAATTATCTCTTTCAGTCATTAAAGTGCAGGACTGAAGCTTAATTAGTATCCAGTTTAAATTTCAATGTGAATTTTGGGTCACTTACTAAAACACAGTAATTTTCATTGTCAGTCCTTTTTCTAATTTTTTGAGTACTTTATAAAAATGGTTAACTCTTTCTCGTGGTATAAAATAGCCTTTTCTTCAATGAAGAAGCTAATGGAATAAATGGATGGACATAATTTCCTCAAAATGTCCAGATCTACTTTTTCATGATTATGTATTTGCAGAGCAAAAACTAGAATCCAAAAAGATTTGGTTTTAAAATGTTCTGTAATGAAAATACAGAATATATTAACAAAAAATTATCATTCGTTATAGATCCAGTTTTTCCAGGAACAACCCAACATTTACAGAATAGCTGTAATCTTAGAGATAGATTTCATAAATTTAGTCAGATGTTCACATATATGACTAGTGCCTATGAGCTTGTGAAAAATGCAGCTGGTATTTTCTGTACCTTCCAGTGCCTAACTACCTTGAAAAACCTGGTCAATTTTTTCCTTGCTATTTTTATAGTGGATGCCCTTCTTGTGTTACATGAACAAAAAGAGCAAGAAAATATGACTAGCACAGCAGCATTTCTTCCAGTAGCTCCTATGCATTTCAAAGGACTCCTTATAGCTAATCAGGCACTCACAGACAAAGTTAAAGGAAGTTTCAGAATCTCTGAAATCTGAAACATATTTGCCTTTGTTCATCTATTTGTACTGTTTTGCTTTCTTCTTTTTTTTACACCCTTCTGACAATCTGTGCTTTTTTATTTTGTTTTTCATGCTTGACTAGTAGTTCCTACTACACACTGCTACCATAATAGCCACACTTCTGTTATTATTGACACAAAGGAAATTCTTTTTTACTGGCTTTTCTGTTTAATCATAGCTTAACTTTTACCAGTCGACTGCCACTTTAACTAAGTTCTATGTTAGAACTATTTACACTTTCAGAAACTGTTATAGCCTCAGTATTAGACAGACTACAGAGTATTTGGAGATTTCTACTTAATGCTTTTGCAAATTCTACCTATTTTTTAGCAGTGAAAATATCTCTACTCAGTAAAAAAAAAAAAACAAAAAAACAAACCAAAAAAAAAGCTATGAAGCTTTAGTGTGGTTTCAGAGTGTTCCCAATATCCTTATGTCTCATGGGTTTTGCATTGGAGGGATCCTACACTGGAATAGGAGAACAGCATGAGCATGAAGAAGCAGCAGATGAAGACTAATCACAACCCCCATTCCTCATCTCCTTCTGTGATGCTCCTGTCAATGAGGAGGAAGTCAAAGAGTCATGAGTAAAGCAGTACCTGGAGAGAGAGGAAAGGTGGGTTCAATTTTGGTTTTATTCCTCACTATCAAACTGTTATTAAGTGGCAATAGGTTATTTTTTTCCCAAGCCGAGTCTGTTTTGCCCAAGATATAAATTGGTGAGTGATTTTACTGTCCTTATATCAACCCATGAGTCCTATTTTTCCTCCTAACCTTCTGAGGAGAGAGTTAAAGTAGCATGGTGGGCAGCTGGCAGATGGACAAGTTCAATTCAGCACAATCATCGACACCCTATCTGAAGAGTCATTGAAGTTATTTGGAACCTGATAATTTTACTATATGGAATAAGCTTCACACTTTCTCCTCTTAAAAAACTCTCCTTTCCACTTGGACTTTAGTGGAAATTCACTTTTTTTGTTTGCATTCAATATCTAAAAATTGGCTTTATTTGTCTCGGTATTTTTGCTAATTAAAATTCTGAACATGTCTTTGTTCTTTTTAATTCCAGTTTGCACATTACCTGCACTGGTTTAAATTGTATTAAATCTAAAATATCCTTACACACAATCTGTCACTTAGATAAACAAAAATGTGACATCTATAATTTCTGAAATGCAATTTGTGATTAGATTTAATTTTTTGAAAGTAAATTATGTTGAGATACAGGTGATTCTTAAAGTATATGTAAATATTTTCATTTGATTATGAAAAGTAATTATGTTGACAAGCAATACATTTGAAAGTGAAAGTAGGGTTATGAAACATTAATGTAATCATTGAACTGCTTGATAGGTCTTGAAAATGTGATAATAAAATAAATCAAGGAGATGTCACTTTGCAGAGTAGAATAAGCAAGGTTTGGACAAAAGTAAATGTTCTAAGAAAATAAAATAATTTTATAGAAAAGAAAATGTCACACCCAAATATAGGCTTTAGACATTTATTTCTGACAGACATGTCACATAAAATTCCCATTCTTCTTTGCCTGGAACATTTTACCAAAATAAAATTGCTGCACGATGACTAACTGGCAACATCCATTGACTTAAAAGAGACTATTAATGCTTCCTCAATACATGTTCTGTTATGAACTCAGGCTTTCCTAAGTGATCTAGTCAACCAAATTTTTCACTGATTCCTAACAGTTATGTTTCCAGAGCTTAGTTTTGAAAAAGTTTAGGAACATCAAACTAGAGCCAATAATGGAACATCATGCCCATGAAAAAATTAACCCTATGACAATCCATGTGAAAAATATAATAGCTATGTGGACCCTATAGAAGAATACTACCCATAGAACCAGGTGTTAAGGTTCTCTATAGAGTGTAACAGAATAATTAAACACCTCTGAATGACACTACAGAAAGTATGGTGATGTACTACAAGAAGTACAGCAATGTATTTAGCCAAAAGGCACTAAGAACAGAGATATAAATTCTATCATTGCCTTGTACTAAGAATAAATACGTGGATGAAATCTTACATAGGCACATTCTTCTGCTTTTCACCTTTGGCAGCCAAAAGAATTTGTGTCAAATGTAAATACTTTGTCCAAAACTCTAATTCAAAAACCACTGCTCATTTATTGCCTAAGTTGAAACAAGTTTTCCTGATGTCTGCAATAATGTTTTTCTGCATGCACAATACTTATTAACTACCTGAAAACCAGGGTCATGCTGATGGTCTGTTGATATCCAGAAGGAAGGGTTCAAAAAAGTTCATTCCATAGTGGCAGTATTGCTCTCTACAATAGTCCACTATCTTCTCAGTGGGCACTTTGTTTTTCCCATCTCATCACTCAAAGGTGATGATGTTATCATACCCCAGTCACTCAGAATGTGGAAATATTAAGATCTGTGCAATACCCAGGCTATGAAGCCATACATTGCACATTCCAAGAGAATATGTAAGCAAAGAA
The DNA here is from genome assembly GCF_003957555.1 of Calypte anna. Taxonomy (NCBI): domain Eukaryota; kingdom Metazoa; phylum Chordata; class Aves; order Apodiformes; family Trochilidae; genus Calypte; species Calypte anna. The sequence continues at coordinate 73,604,484 of NC_044246.1, forward strand.
AGGACTAAAGCACACTCTTCCTGTTCAAACAGACATACTAGCTAGACAGGTGAGGGAAAGGAAGAAATTACAAAAGATATGTGCAGTAGATATGCAGTTGTGTTCTGCTGTCTGTACTTTTAATCCAATATTTAGATTACAGCATAGAAAGAGTGAGAGTGAAAGGACTGAAATACACTTGTCTCTAGGCAAACCCTGAGTGCTAAACTAGAATTATCCTGTTCATGTTTTATACACCTTCTGAAGCAGATCCTCTTCTGTTAGCTTGAGAAAGCAAGACTAGAAAGGGTACATCTATATTTAGGAGTGCAATAAGAAGCCCTGATTTAAAAACAGCTCCTCATTTCTCAAGCCTAGGATAATTATATGGTTTCTCTTTAACATTGGGCACTAAAGACCACAGAGGAAGAGCACCTTGCTCAGAATTACCCATGCCAGTTGAGGGAGGTAGGGACAGCCAGAGAGCAGTGCAGAGGCTAAGAACACTATGCAAAGTTTTCTTCCCCATCTCTTAGGTCTGCTGATTGATTAGAACAGAGAAACTGAGGGGACATGAAATGTAAAGGAGAAGGTAAAAAGTCTAAACTATTTTGTAAGCCTGACTGGATCAAAGGTAGTGCAGTGCAAGCAATATGAGATGGTCTTGACCTTCAAATATGTGTCTATGTTTCCCAAATGCATGATAATGTTTACCCTTGTTCTTACCCAAAGTGAAATCAGAACATCATGTCATTGCCCATAATAGAAAAAGAATACTTTTTCTGGTAATGAGCCAAAACTTCTCATGGAGGTCATGATTCAGAGACAGTGGAGAACAGTTATATCAGTTGGGCAGAATTTCAGAACATTCATTGAGTGAAAAACTGAGGAATGTTATTGTATCACAGGCTACATTTGCAGTCAGAGAGAAAATGAAACATTCTTTTCCTTGTAAATTGCAATAATCCAAATCATATGGCACATTTTTAAAATACATACATGGTTATGTACTTTGAAGGCAACCATAAATCTTTAGGTGTGACAATGTTTTTTATATTGTATATCTTAATGTATGTACTATTTCGCTGACTAGAGTCAGTCAGCGACTGATCAGGTTATACCCAAAAAATAGGTATTGTTGTCTTTGGCTGAACTAGCATTTCATTACTGATTACTGCTCAGCATTTTATTACTGAGTCATTTTTTAGCCAAATAATTGCAAAATTATGAGAATACACACACAATCTAGAGGCCTGACAGCAAAAAGAATATGTGGATACTTGGTCGGTAAAACAGAAGAAAATAAAGAAGAAACAAAAGGCAGAGTGGAGCTTGTTACACATGGGTGACAGAGAAATAACTCTCAAGCATTTGAAGAAAATGTAATTAAATTACAGACACAGAAGGAGCAAACTTTGATCTTTCAGAGGCTAAAAGACAAAGATACTACGGTTCAGTCCATGCAGTCAAATAATGATAAATTTTTGGGAAGAGAAATATAGCAACAACATGTAATTCAGGCTAATAAACAGAGAATAAATAAATACTACATCAGTTATTAATATTAAGGAATAATATTTCTAAGAGGAGTTCCATGACTTCATTTTAGATGTGACTGAATATTGGTTTTGACTTTGATATCTTGGTGATATCTTGGGAAAATATTCTAGTCTGTACAAATGGATAAGACCAGGAGCGGGCAAAAAAAAGTAAAATCAAACTGTTCATATACCTCATGCAAATAAAATATACAAAATAAAAATTATTTTTTAAAAGAAGGAGATATAAATCAGTCTGATATATAATATGAAGGATGCAGTAGCAATCAGTATGATTAACAACATGTTATTAAGTTGGATTAACAACAGTAAGAATTGTGTTGCAGTGCAAGAGGCTGTACTGCCTCAGAATTGTATGAAGTGATATTCTTGTCAATTTCTAATAAATGGTCTGAAAAATTACAAATTCCTTGTTCTACCATAAGACACAGAAATTTTACTTTCTAATACTTACCCTTCATTACTAAGGTTTGTTTTTCAAAGTTAGGCGAATAGGTGCGGGGTTTTTTATTTTTGTCACATTTTTAATGAAAATGAAATTAACAAAAGGATGCAGGACTAAAAAAATACAGAATTGGAATACTGTCAAATGCATAATCAGCTGGGAACTGAAGCTGACCAAATTAAACTCATTCTTGGATATCGTAATAGTTTCTTATTTCCCCTGTTATATGAGGTGAGTCTCCTATGCTCCCTGCCTGGGATGTCAGAGTATGTTTGGGGTCCTTGCAGAAACAGTTTCAATTAAGTTGTGCCTGGGATAAGCTTATCATAAATTCATTAGCATTCCAATAATAATATTTAATAGTTTCCTTTCCTGAATGTTCAAAACACTTACTGAAGAGGGTAATCATCATAACTATTATTTTAAATGTGGGTTAAATACCATGTAACAAGTTGAAGTGACACTCTGAAAGTCAGAGTCAGCATTATTGCTGTAGTTAAAATCCAGGTTCACTAAATCTCAATTAAACCATAAGTACTGGTTCAGATTCCCACCCAGAGCATGCTGTAGCATTCTACTAAAGGGCTGAGGTTTTTTTAGAGGTTTGCCTTTGGAAACAGAAGCTACTTATCACTGGAATAATTAGACAGGAAATTATTAGCTGGATATAACAATTGTTGCAGTCAAAAAAGTGACACTGACCCAAATACTAAAGCTAAACACAGATACACTGTAGGAGGATCAGACCTGCGTGGGACAGAGGAGTGCTGGGAATTCCATAACCTGAGGAATCCGCCATCTGGACGATATTATGTCCTAGTACCAGGTTACTCCAGTGGGAACAGGTAGATGAGGTTTTATGTTTATAGAAAGAGCACTTTGAGGTGTAAATTGTGAATCAATCAATAGATATCAGGATCCTGCATAAGTGTAGCAAACCACACAATAAGTGATTCTGACTGTGCACAGCAGCCGGGGTCTGTGCCTTCATGTCTTCCATCAGTACACTTCTCTTGATGGCTGTTGATTTATTTGTTCTTTTGTATGTTGCATATAAAGTAATGACATAGGAAAACATATCTGTACCATTGAATAAAAATTGACTTTTACCTAAAGAAAATTATTCCTCTTACCCAAGGTATCTAAATACTATTTCTAGCTTTGCCACAAATAAGCTACCTTTCATCCTCATTGAGAGACAGTTGTCCTGTAAGTAAAAATTTCTTAATGCCTCTGAGAAAGAAATAAAATTGCTGAAAATGCTTTGGATCAATGATTTGAAGGCTCTATGATAATTTTATCAAAAGCAGTATTTGTTTTGCTGAAACAGAAATGTTGTTTCAGTGCTATGCTACCTACATATTTTGTATGTTCTATAGAGATGGTGCACCTGCGTGTTATTGTGTTGGTGTAGTTAACACAAGCAGACATAATTAATATAGTACTGTCAAGAAGTATTAGGAAATATTTTTATTACATGATTAACAAATTTCAAGTTGTACATATGCATTAGGATTAATAGCAGATTTGTGCAGCAACACAAGTGATGCTAATGTACCATGAATGTCTGAATATCATGAATAGAATGATAGCAAAAGTCAGACTCTTTATCAATTTTGATTGTAATTCATCTGTTTTATACAATTGATTTTTAACTTGCATTAGCTAAAAAAGATAAAAATAATCTTTCTTTCTAAAGCAGTTATGACCATAATATTAATCTAGACATGCTAGACTATATCACTTGTTTCACAAATAAAAATAAAAGGCATAATCCATAACCAAACCAGTTAACATGGTGCCAAAACCTCACAGAAAAATAAAAGTATCAAAAAATTAAAGACAAGAAAACAATGATGCAGAATTGCAATAATGAAGAAAAATAATTTAGAAAGATAAAAGGTCATCTCATTAGGCAGTCTCTGATGCCTAAAAATTTTTAAGGTTCTTCCTCCATCAAAAGGTTATCTGAAAACTTTTCACTACGTTTCCTTTCTCTATGGCAGATTGACCACTTCTAAATTCTAAAGGTAAAAATAATGAAGCTTTATTATTTCTTTGCCATGTGTTAATGACTATATGAATTCAGCTTTTTTTCAGGCTACACTTTTTTAGGTTAAAATTTACTTCTACGAGGCTCTTGAGTGAAAGCAAGGAAGATTTAAAAAAATCTTTGATGGAGCATAACATATTCAGTGACAAATGTGGATAAAGAACAGCTTACTTTAGCAAATTTTGCCTTTATATATTTACCAACATTATGAATGCTCAATAAACAAGTGGATGCAATGTTGGTATTTTGCAACTCTAGGTAATATTTTTGACAAGCCTGCTAAGTATCTCAGAACAGATTAGGACTAATAAAAAGCAACACTCTAAACACTGTGTGGTCTATTTCATTTTTATAGGGAAGGTTAGAAGTTTAGGGAAAGCATTTGTTTTTAGGTCTAAAGAAAAAGCCAAACAAATATTCAAGGTTACTGGAGCTTTTTAAAGATACACAGGACACTGGTAACTTGTGTGCTTCTTTCTCTTCCTAGCAAACCCAGCAAATATTGTACTAAAAGGTTCAAAAAATTACTACCCCTTACTTTGCTGACTTATTCTTGTAAAAAATTTCTGGGAAAAATCCTAATCTGATAATTTATGTGCATACAGTCAATATAGAAACAAACAATAAAAGATTTTATAGCTGACTACATCTTATTAATATGCTTAACATTAATACATAAACCAATAGGCAGTTTTTATTGTTTCCAACCTGTATACATAAAATATGCATCTGAACAGACTGCAAATATAGTTTTTGTCTTTAAATTTATGGTGGCTGAAGAAATTTGATGAAGAAGAGATGAAGAAAAGGGGAAAGGACTAGCTCCTTATTTTGTAACCCGTATATTATAAGGTGGAATTTGTTTTAAACAGTGAACTGAAGTATTGCTCTGCTAAAGTTTCTTCATCATTTCTATAGTACCCTGAAAACTGATCACTAGAAATACAGATTATGCATAATTATACTGCATTTTATATACTGCCAGTGGGAACAGGCATCTTCAAGAGTCAAAATCTGTCTTGCATTTCAACTGAAGGCTTTGGGATAAATGTAAATCCTCCAAATACTAGTAGTGGATGCTTTTTTAGGCAATAAAAATTGCTACACACAAAGCATCGTGAACAAAAGAAAACAGTCCATAACCCTAAGATCAGTCAGGGATCTTCAGATTTCCTCCCACTTAACCTTTAGCCATTGTCTCAGAGAAGCTGTTAGGGAGCTGATGAATGTAAAGGTATGGTTTTCAGCTAAGGAATAAGAGTCAGCACCTGTATGACTGCCAAACATATTCTTCAGGAAAAGAAGAAATATTTTTGTAGGGTATGTTTTTTCTACATCTTCTAAAACACTTTTCATCACTTTGACAAGTGATTTTAGGAGTCATTAAGTAATGACGGGACTTAGCGGTCCCCTTTCCTTGGTTCAAACCTTCTGGTCTACCTTCAGTTTGAATAAAAATTTTTCATTCATCTATTAAATCTTTGCAGAAAGAATTAAGAGGACAACTTTAAAAGCATGTTACTTATTCAGGTGTAACACAGTACAGGCATTTTCAGGGAAATTAATTTCCTGTGCTCAAAGAGATTATGAACAATAAAATTTCAGACAGAAGAAAGAGGCAAAATACAGGTATTTTTTAATACCTGTATTAAATAAATAAAGAAATAATCCCCATTGCAAAATAATGTGATTTTTTTTTTTAACATTCCATTTAAAAATCTCTTATTTTCACCATAAATTCACCGTCTTTTGTAATTTTTCAGGGCAGAAGTGGTAGATTTTACTGACTGGAATCATGACTAGGAGGACTTATTAGTCTTCATCCAATTACTTATTAATTCATCCTGGGTCTCTCACTGCACAAAAGAAAATAGTTACAGTAGATCATACAGTAAGTTTGATAAGTTACAAAGAAAGCCATCAAACCATATCTGGTTCTTTTAAGTTATTTAATTTAGAGATGGGATGAAAGAAAAACAAAAGAAAGGCAGGTTTAATGTCTAAAAAAAGGAAATTAAGTTTCAACAGAACAATGTGTAAATTCAATTCTATCCTGAAAACATTCCTACTCCACAGAAAAAAACCTTTTCTGCTTATTATTTCATTATATTAGTGGCTGGCTATTAAAAGTAAAAAAACTGATGTCTCAGTATAAAACTTTTTAGAAAGATATAAGCAACTGGTGAACTTGATACGTGAGACCTTTATCTTCTTTAAGTTGATCTAGATTTCAGTGAACTAGAAAATAAGAAGACAGCTGCCACTAAACCAAGGGAACATTAATGATTAAACCATTCTTAATTGTATTTGAGCTTGATAATCAACCAAGCCCAACTTTTTAAAACTTCAGTTTAGAGGGGAATGATTGCTCATTATCACAGGAAGAGATTTATTTTTTTTCGTCTGTTCAGAGAGCATTTGGTTTGGGAGCTGATTAATCTGAATATATTGAAGAAACATTAAGCATAATATGAAGTAAACTCTCTTATCATTTGCAGGCAGACAGTGAGACTGTACAGACTAGATGACAGCTTGGTGTGAAACACACTTTCTCCTTACCTATCTTCAGTATATTTGGTTAGTGATTTCTCTATTTCCCTAGTCTAAAAAAAAAATCAGACCTTTGACTAACATGTACCATAAATAACTCCTGTTATGAAAACAACTCTACAACTTGGAAAGTTCTAGAGAGGGATATGTTTATTCAGCACTGGGCACATGAGGTGATAATTCCTCCGAAATCCGTGTGCACCAATCTTGCAATCAGGGTTTTGTTATACACACTGAAGTCTTACATATTCATTAGATTCCACAATACTCCCATACATATGCATCACCTGCTCCCTCTTTGCATTAAAATTAGTCCCAAGAGGTCATTTTAGAAATCTCCTCCCTCCTGTGCTTGCGTAGTGTCTCCCGGTGGTCGTCGTGGGGGTGAAGTAAAAATGAAGCAAAAGTTTTTCTCTGGGTAAACTTTTCACCTCTTCTTCTCTGAGCACGCACATTTCTTCAGTCTTCAGCCAAGCTGACGTGTTCCATTTCTTATCTCAAGGTTGCTATAGTTATCAGTTTAGCACATATATATATTTCCCTTATAAGGTGATGAGTACCTAAACAATTTCTTAGCTTCTATTAAACAAACATTCTGTGTTAGCTTCTATCAGGTCAATGTGACCCCTAGACAATTACTAGCAGGCATTTTGTATTAACCCTTACATCACTGACTGTCCTTAACATTTCTTAAACCTGCCAAATGCCAGGGATCACTGATCATTCTGGAAGTCTGCCATGGAATGGAACAAGGTGTTTAAAACAAGTAATTTCTTTTCATTACATTGACCTCTGCAAATGGCCTCATATCTTCATTAGCAGTCAGTCACAGTAGAAAACTGGCTTTGCTTTGGAGGACAAAATAATCATCTTATATACTATCAGCAACAGTAGAAAATACACTTTGCATGCACTGTGGCATCATTTTCCCAATACAAAGCCCAGAATGGTGCCCACACATGCCTATGTTTTTTGGGTACATTTACAGGGGAGAGAAAAGGTAAACATTACTAAATCTTTGTTTCAAGAACAAAGCTTAACTTTTCCAATGAAATAATTATTTTCAATCATTCTTTTCTAATGTAAGTAGAAGTCATGATAAAATGTCAGCTGTCCCCTTGATAATGTCTGAAAGTTAGGAAGTGTACTACAAATCAAGACTCTCTCCTGCCCCTATTAACTTTGGACAGGGATAGTGATTTTCCTCCTCTTTGTCCAAGTGTTTTAGAATATGGAAAATAAGGGCTTTGAAGACTTTTGCAGAAGAGTGAATGGGCCTTGTGTCTCACTTCCTAGGTGAATTCTGCAACCACTATGCTTTTGTATAAAAATGGTAACCGAAGTCTGAGGCAAACTGGAAGAAAAGAATTAATCTGAATTACCTGAATACTATTATTTGGATGAGCGATATTATACATACTTAAATACTTGAAAATATAGGAGGAAAAGTCTTTAAAATACAATATTATTTTTCTTACTTTTTATGGCAATCTCAATAAAAGATTGACCTATTGACCAATATTCTATAAAATAAGCAATACCCCACAACTACCTATAAGTCACACATGCCTTTTGATGAGCCATCTTCTTTCCAAAAATCAATTAATGCCTATATGTGCATTTTCCTTAAACTAAGAAATATGTTCAGACAGAGGTGTATCAAGATAAAAGATTTTATAAGACTCTCCTAGAAAAATTATGTAAAAAAGTCAATGTTCTCAAAAAGTCTCCTTCCTTTTCACTTTGTTTGAACAAAATAGAAAGAGAACTCCAGAAATTAAAACAAAAAAGAAACATTCCTTCCTCTCATACACAATGCACCGACAAATCTACACCCAGTGAAATATGTATTCCAGGATGACATAATAATGATTCTATTTCCTTGTAACCACTGAAAAATAACCATAGGGAAATGATGACCCCAGTACAGAAGTGTCTTTTACACAATAAAAATATATTAATTGAAGAAGCCTTTGCAAATATGAAACAGGCTTTATGAAAAATAAAGCCAGGTGATAAAAAGGAAAACCCCATTTTCAGATGGTGGAAATTAACATAGTTACATGGGAGACAAAGGAACCTATTTATATTAGCTGAAGATTTAGATTTATTATTATTTGACATTAAGGGAGTTCAGTGATGAAAGAGCTGTAAGGCAAATAGTGAAACAGATGAGAGGAAGGGAGAAGGAAGGAATGAGAAGGCAAATGAAATACATATTCATTCTGAATGTGCAGATCATTTGGCCCTCCAGAAACTCCAGTAAGCACAGAGAGGGCACACATACATTTATACACCCAGTGTACTTACTGAAAACTCACTCCATCTCATTATAGTCCTTCCTGAGGCTTATCTGCCTCTCTCATGTCAAGTTATATAGTGGAAAAATTATCTAAGCATTTAACTTGCTTTGGGCCCTGTTGGCTGCTACAGTTCAAACTACAGTAATTAAGGTAATCACAATTTTTAAAATGGTTTTGAGATGTCTGAATCCTCTGAGTTTCTATCTAGATTTTTAATGCAAACTAAGCTTCTGAAAAAACATTTGCTATTCCACAGAAAAAATGCATACCACACATGTTGTTTTAATAAATAAATGAATAAATGTTCTTCTATTTATCCATAAGGTAATAGTTTACACGTTACAAATACTGATATGAAAGGACACGATTCAAAAACCATGAGTATGGCTTACAGTGTGTTTCTTTCCATTTTCTGCAACGAGCCACCAAGTGTGATATAAGGAAATTTGGGCATGTCTACCTATCCCAGGTGCTCTCTCCACAGCTGGAGCTGGCAGATGAAGCCTGGCAGATGAAGTTAGTGCATCCCAGCTTCACAATAACATTCCCAAATACAGCTCCATGTGGAGGTCGTTTTATTTTCATTTTATGATCAATTCTGTTAAAAGGCAAGTATGCAACTCTTTATGCCTGATCATATCATGTTTTCCAGTGATCGTTCTGTGCATGTTTGAGTCCCATATAACACAGTCATGGTGTTTCTACCTCAGTTTAACACTCCAAGAAGAATATTCCTTAGTATAAATGACTTGGTTTAGATTCGGAATGCCCAGCTGCTGATTCAGTCACACATCTGTTATCTCTATGGAAAAATGAGTCTTCAGGTTTCTTTTCCATAGGATTCACTGGTCTCAATAGTTTCCTTATGAACACAAGAACAGGTTCAACTGACAAAAATCTATTCTCCATGGTTCTCCTCTTAATGGAAATCATAGCAGTGTTATACTGAATCAGATTGCAGCTATACTTTGGAAGAATACAATACTACCTATTCCCATCATGAAACAGTCTCCTCACAGGTATAAAATTAAAAGTGGCATATAAACATTTAGGACATTGCAACACACTTGATGATCCGAGGTATATTTGTGTGACCCTCAGCAGACTGGCTCTCACTCTTAATGCTTGCCAGATCTATATAGCTGTGTGTGCCCAGCCAGGTACCTTGCTGGTCCTTACTTGCTGCCTTGGTTTCCTGGATTGACCTTGCATCTGCCTTATCTCTGCAGACTTCACTGGCCATCTCTGGACTGCTGCTGATCCCAGTTACCACCACTGGACCTGTTCTTCTTCCTTTGTCAGAGTGCCATTAAATGGCAACCTTGTCTTGCTCTTCCTTCCTTTTCCTTCTCTTGCTGCTTCTTGACAGTCAATATATGGACAAAACATTTGAAATCACGGAACTTTTCTGTAGCCTCACCAGTGTAGTGTGCAGGGGAACAATCACTTCCCCAGCCTTTCTGGCCACAGTATGTTTTGATAAAAGCCAGGATGCCATTGGTCTTGGACATCTGGGCACTCACCTGGCTTGTGTTCAGCCTCCAGCTCCTTTTTCTCTGGGCACCTTTCCAGCCACTCTTCTCCAGGCCTGTAGAGCTGCACAAGGTTTTTGTGTCCCAAGTGCAGGACTTGACAGTTGGTCTTGTTAAATCTCAGATACCTATTTGCATTTCTTATAAATTTTGCACACTAAAAAAATTCAGAACCTAGAAAGGCTTTTAAGTTACTTTCTTCTGATTTAGAGCAGATACCTCAGAGTACATCAGCTCAACTGATCATATTATCATACAATGAATAAAAGTCTGCATTAATGACATGGGAAGAGTTCTTTTGGCATAAAACATATATATTTATGTACTTTAATTGAATGAAATTTTCAAGCAACACTCTGCTCTTAACTGGAAAGGGAAACCTGGAAGCATTAACATGTTAAAGAAAAGAAAACCTGGATATGTTATTCTGCTATCCTGAACTTGCCTGTGACTGGTGTAATATATCTCTTCAAAATAAAGATTTCTATTAAGTATAGCCAGTAAAATAGAATATGTCTGCCAGTTTCTCCATTAAAATCCTGCTGACAGCTTTTATTTAAATAACACCAAACTTCAGATTTTCCATAATGATTACAAAAGCATGGGCATGCACAGAAATAGAAATGATTTATTAAAGATGAGTTTGATCAGCCACCATGGCTGACTTGTAAAAATCACCATAATATTAAAAAAATTTGGTATTTTTTTAAAGAACCTCACTTTCCAAATTAGTGGCAACATTTGCTATAACCCTGATCAGAATTCTAAGTGGTGCAGCTTCCAGAGAACCCAGCAACTTAAACTAATTACTTAGCATTTAAGAAGTTTTAACCTAAGTAATACAGGAACAGATGCTGTGTTCATTTTATTATGTCCTATTCTGCTTTTAAGAAGCCATAGTAAGGAAGATGAGTAAGATGAATTTCATTTTCCAGATGATTAAGCCTGCCACGGGCACCCAGACAAAACTTTTTATGGTTTCCTTTATTTCTACATTTATACGAGTTTACTTGATTTTATGCAGGAGGAGGAATCATAGCAGGAATGTTACATTTTGTCTATAAAAAACATCCCACTGGAATTCTTAGCAAAGTCATCTTTATGTCAAGGACGTGGCATTTTAAGAACAGATTTTTGTTCTGAAGCTTGGGAAAGTTCAGATTGACTTGAGATTAAAGACTACTCACCATTTCAAAATGGAATTGGGAGCATTAAAATGAGAGGTGTATTCCCTTCATGCTATCCTTTAATCGGAAGTATTCCCTAGAATTTTGAAGATCATGACACTTGCCACTTTTAGAAGCATGAGTAATGTGAATAACTTTCAGTATAAATGCAAACTGACCTGTCCAGTGGATCAGAAGAACTTGTAATCTATAGCTAAACTGACATTGACACAATCTAGAGGACACTCAATAGCATTACAGACATTGGTGGATCCAATTAACAACCAATTAAAATATGGAGATTTTAATTTTGGAGAATGAGAAGGAAAGAGTATTATGCAGCCATGCAATTTTTAACTAGCAGTTAAGAACAAGCAGTTGAAGAACTTCTAGTGGAAACAACTTGGAAGAGAAATATTCTTCCTGGGGAGGAAAGGTTCCATTTTATAAATTCTTTTAAAACTTAACCTAGAAAGCTTGCTGAAAATTAAAGGCTTAGATGAGTTGATTTAGCATCAGTGTAGTTATAATCCCAGCTTTTGAGAAAGACATTTGCTAGAAAAAAAATCATCCAAGATTACGAGGCAATTAAGTTTTCTAGGATATGATTTTATGGCTTAAGACAAGGAAAAAACCCTTACAAAATGGAACAGATGAAGTCAAGGATCAACGAACAGTCTAGGATACACTGGATAGTAATTGTGCAAGTAGAAGAGATTTCTACCTGAAACTGTTTGGAAAAGCGATAATGTCTTCAAAAATAGTAAAGGAGAAGAAAGGTTATATCCTGTATCTCAAACCACAGAAATATAAAGATGAAATCTGATACGAAATTAGAAATCTGGCTGGCTATCTGAATAAAACTGTCTCATGGCTATTTATAGTAGAAAATTATAATCACTTCTAGACCAATAAGACACGAATGCAAGAGTGCACAGTTAGAAGCTATAAAAGCAAGATTAATTTATAACTTCAAAAATAAGAGAGGATGACACAATCATATTACAATAATTTTAACACAAATTTTTTAAAAGGAGCTAAATGCCAGAGTTTAGACCCTTTTGCTGCCTTGGAATAAGTGAAGATTTAGTGTACTAGTCATTTGCATAGTATGAACTGGTAGTATGGACTAAATACTCAGAATGAAGGGATACTTCATATCTGGAATTGTAATACTGACAACATAATTAAAAAATTACTCTTCTCCAGAATTTAACATTTAAACAATACAGCATCCTTTTTTACGCTTTACTACTAACAAAGAATCATCTCGTTTTAAATTTATGTTATGCTGCACTGTCAAGATATTTATGCTAATATTCAGACTGTGCTTTTTTTTTAACATATTTCTTACACGTGTGTTTCTTTCTGTTGTTCTGGTTGATTTTTTAAATTATCTTTTGTTATCTTTAAACTGATGACTAGATTCTGAACATATAAAAACACAAAAATAGATTTGTTGTATTGAAAATAGTGAAAAGTTCAGGAGTTTATAGTTAAGTTAGTTGCAATGATTCTGAAACACTGTCCACAAGAAAAAAGAAAATAGCAAGTTATTGAAGGAAAGTTATGAAATAAATAAATATATATATAAAAAATCTAAAAAATGCATTATAGTAAATAAAGAAAGAAAAAATTATTTTTGCCTAAGGACAGGAAGTCTACGAAACTATGAGAAAAGTTTACATTTTCCAGAAACTAAAGTGTCTCCTAAATATCTTAAGAGTGAATTGTTGAATGCACAAAATGCCAAAAGTAAAAAAACCAACAACCTGTTAATCAGATTTAGTAGGATTATGGAGGAATGGGTCATTAAATAACTCAAGACGACCCTCAGCTCATTATTGCACTAAAAATCTTGAAAAAGACAAATGCCATTTGCTTAGATTATTTCCATAAACATCACTTGACTATTACTGACTACAGACAAATAGAAGTTTCAAGACTGAAAGAGAAGTTTCAATCTGAAATCTAGAACATATTTTTCCAATATAAGACATTCATAGAGCAAATAATTTTCAGTTGTTTTATAGGTTTTTTTATAGTTTTATAGTTTATTTTTAGTATAACAAACTGATCTTTTCCAAGGCAGATTCACATTTTCCCTTCTATCAGTCCACAAAGACTGTAAGAATAGGAATTAACTGTTATCAGCCTTTGCTTCACTTTTTCACTTTTTCCTTTTTGTAGTAACTGTAATGTAGAACAGCAGAATAAAATGCAACTCTATTTCAAACTTTAGTATATAAGAATTCAGATATAAAGGCAAATGTAAGTTGGAAAACTTAGTAAATTATTTAGGGAATTTAATTTCATAATGCTATAACTTACCCTGAAACTGTCATCTAGAAGATCCAGATTTTAGGAGGCATTCACCTTGATGTTTTCAATATAATTTCAGTTTATATATTAAAATTTGGCAGTAAACTAATTACATCTATTAGTCATGCACTGTTGACAAATATCAGAGTATACTTTCTTGCAGCAAAGTAACTACAACAACTTGTTTATCCTTGTCTGCTTAAGCCAGCAATTGTTTCTGAAAGTGTAATATAAGAATTTCAGCTTTATTAGGACTATAAAAATTCCAGATGCTGAAAGATGTGATAGCTTGGTCTCTTCACACAAATGCCCTGTTCTTACAAATAAGCACTTGAGATTAAGGATTTTTTAAAATGCACTCTTAAAACTTAGTTTTCAGTGAAGGTGATGGTGTTACAATCAAGTGAACACCGATAAACTGCTGTTCTTCACACTTGCACAGCCCCCATATAGTCAGCTCTAATGTTTTATTCTTCAGATTGGGAAGGACTATTCTGGAGGACACAGACTGAAAGAGTCACACTTCAACTTCACACTTTCTTCAGTTTCCTTAAACTTTACCTTTGTGATCCTACCCTACGCAGGTTCTCTGATTAATTTTAAAGAGGCTTGAACACCTTTTCCAGGAGAGCTGGGTGACATGACTAATGTGAGTCATGTATATTTCTCTTTCTTTCTTTCATCTCCCTAGAGAAAAATTCTGACTGTCATAAGAATCCCAATCCAGATAGATGAGTTGGGTTTTTTCTGCATTTCAAGAAACTACTATTATATACTAAAGCTTCTGTAACGCTGTATAAATTTTACATACAACGAAACCAAAACATCTTATCCTAGCTCACTTTGTCAGAACAAGTGCTGGCATCAATGACTGCAGTCTTTTCTTAGTACAGGAACCTGCTGTTTGAAGCCACTAGCAAAAGAGAAGGTAAACTAATTGATTTCATAGACTCACAGAGTGGTTTGTATTGGGACCTTTAAGATTATTGAGTTTCAACCTCTCCACATGGGCGGAGACACTTCCCATTAGACAAGGTTGCTCCAACCCCAATCCAGCCTGGCCTTGAACACTACCAGGGAGGAGACATACACAACTTCCCTGGGCAACATATTACAGTGTCTCACCATCCTCACAGGGAAGAACTTCCTAACATAAAACATAAACCTATACTTTTTCAGCTTGAAACTGTTCTCCTTGTACTATCTCTGCATTCCCTTGTAAAAATGTCTTTTTCAGGTTTCTTGTAGGTGCTCTTCAGGTACTGGAATGTTGCTATAAGGTCTCTCTAGAGTTTATGATTCTTCAGGCTAAACAACCCCAGCCCTCTCAGACTGTCCTTTAAGGAGAGGTGTTCCAGTCCTCTGATAATCATCTCTTCTGGACCTGCTCCAACAGGTTTATATAATTTCTGTGCTGAGGACTCCATAGCTGTACACAGTACTGCAGGTGGGGTCTTGTGACAGCAGAGTAGAGGGGGAGAGCCACCACCCTTGACCCTCTGGCCACACTTCTTTTGATGCAGCTCAGGATCAACCCAGGTTGGCTTTCTGGGTTACAACACCCCCAAGTTCTTCTCCACAGGGCTGTTCTCAATCAGTTCCCTACCCAACATATAATTGTGCTTGGGATTGGCCCAATCCAGGTGCAAGACCTTGCAGTTGGCCTTACTGAACTTCATGAGGTTGGCATGGACCCACTTCTTAAGGCTGTACAAGATCTCGTGAATAGCCCCCCTTCCCTCTAATGTGCCAGCTACTCCACACAGCTTGGAGTTGAAGCAAATGCAAACACATATGACCTTAAAAGCACAAAAAATATTTAAAATAGTATAACTTAAATGCTAAACATGGACTACAGAAGAAAAGCTTTGCTACTTTTTCAGTCTTTCATTAAGAAATTTCGAGCTGCTAAAGGTTATTTGCAATGATTTTTATGTTATCATATTGTTTATTCATCAATTCAGAAATTACCGAAATGCAAATTAGTTGCATCAGAACAGCTATACCTGCTCTAAAAGCTAGTGAAAGATGTAGAAAATAACAATAAGCAATTAAATAAATAAAGCAAAGGCCAAAAGCTAAGCTGCTAAAAATAAACATGTTAAAGACACAAAAATGAAGAGAGATTTGCATTATTCATTGTGAGACAAAATATGTAAAGGGTAAATGCACCAAAAACATTAAACAGATTTTGACACCAGTAAGCTACATTTCAGGGATAAGTTTGTCATGGTAGAATAAAGTAACCAGAAAGCTGAATTCTGAAAAAAATGGATTGTTAATACATAAGAGATGAATCTTGGGAATTTACAATGTGCATTAAGAGTTCATGACTTCTGAATAATAGCCTACTTGTCTCTAAATATTCCAGAAAACATGAATTAATAGAAAGACTTAAAAGACTTAAAATCATCTTTAAAAAAATCAAGAACTGTTTTAAAAAAGGTACCCAGCTGCAAGGGCAGAACAGATATCTAGGCAGATTTTATGACAGCCTGAAGTTGTTTTGCAAAGAGGAGAGCATAGGACTGTTTTCTTGAGGTTTTTCTACATTAGTCTGATGATCTGGACTTTATTTATTTATATAACTAATACAATTAGACTTATATTAAGAATGTGGTTCTTAGTTTAATACAGATTATTGTCTTTAGTCCTAAGCAAGATTATATGTTAAAAAAAAATAATGTTCCAGTAGTCCTTTAGGTTTACTTTGATGTCATTCTTTAGATCAAAACTCATGTCTTGATATCTTACAAAAGATGATGGAAAACAGAAGAAAAAACATGTATGTAGTATGTACAAAGTCTGAGTTTACTTACAAGCTACCAATGAAGAAAAAAATCACTTCAAAATTAGGTGACAGAGTACAACCCTTGAGCTTAGTATTTATTCAATTTCTTGCCAAGAGAACCTAGCAGCTACTTGGGTTGCCTGTATAAATTATTTTCTCTCTCCCAGAAGTTCTCTGAATAGCTGAAATTCCCTATAGGGAAAAGTACCAGCAGATAGGAGGCTTTGACAATTATTGGTAAAACACTGCATTCATCCCTCTCAGGGAGACAAGGTTGCACCAGATGCCTCTCCTCAGATCCCTCGGGTTACTCTGCCCTTTTATTTTGATCTTGAGACTCACAACTGGCACACAGGTTATGAACTCTTTAGTAGCACACTTTTACATGATGCAAAAAAGTGGCATCTGTCTCATATTTGCTACACTTATAAATCAAATTCTGTTTTCAACTAACTGAATAATCCTCATGAAGGAAGAAAGGCTGGCACAGCAATATTCATGCACATTAGAAGCATATAATCCCTAGATGTGTGAGATGAAAACTATAGAATTTTCTGGTGCTTGCTGTAAAGCTAAGACATACCTGTGGTCTAGTCTGAGTAATTCCAGGGAATGGGAAAAAAAAACAAACAAAGGAACAAAAAAGCACTTCAGGTTTCTTAAGGATATCAGGAAGGACAGATACCCTGTCTGAATTGGCAGGAATTCTTTTTCCAGA
Source organism: Calypte anna (assembly GCF_003957555.1). Classification (NCBI taxonomy): domain Eukaryota; kingdom Metazoa; phylum Chordata; class Aves; order Apodiformes; family Trochilidae; genus Calypte; species Calypte anna. The sequence goes on from NC_044246.1 coordinate 73,621,902, forward strand.
GACACATGTCACAGGCATAAATGTTTGAGCAGTACTAGGGAAAAATGTACAAGTATTGGCCGTGCTTAATTTGAAGTTCAGTAGGGAAAAAAATTTAGAATACGTCTCTCTCCAGTAATTAATGAATATAGAAATTATTGAGCACTTCGAGAAAAGCCCGTCTCTCCACACTGAATATTGTATTATATTGGAAGTGCTTTGGTGTAGGTTTATTTTGTAACAGATTAATGTATTTTTCTGTTTAAAACACCATTTGTATATAGTTTATTTTAATAATAATAAAGCTTTTTACTTCCTTTGAAAACATTGAAATCAATTAATGAAAAACACCATTGGAAAGTTAGGGTTAATTTTTATTAATATTGTACATGGAATTTAAGTGGAAGGAGTTCACTATGAATTATGAAGCAGATCATAATGAATTAAGAAGTGGAAAATAAGGAATGTATTATGGGAACTTCATCTCCACAGAAATTTATTAGGGGAGAGGAGAAGGGGAAAGAAATTAGTAAGCAACTCCTGGTGGTTCTTTCCACACTAGTGAAGTAACAAACACCTCTCTTAAAAATTATTCAGCTGCATGTATGACTAACCAATAAGATAAAATATTTAAATCAAATAAGCATTATAGTTTATGAGTCATGTGTAACTAGTTCATGTGAGCATGTATGTGGTACCCATTCTGGAAAGTATCTAAAGAAAGAGCAAGATCAGGCAAGATTTCATTTAAGGAAGATGTAATCATCACAAAAGTGCAATTTATAACCACTGGACTTATGAGAATAATGTTGATAAAACACATATTTTACTTGTTGCTATGGACCAACCTTTTATTTTCTCAAGCCATGTCACCAAGTAGACTTGGGGTGCACAAGAAGTCAGGAGGACACACAACCTGGTCTGCTGACCCACACTCACCGAAGGGTTATCCCATAACATATGGGTCTCCTTGCAACAATAAAACCTAGGGAGAAGAGGAAGGAAGGGGGGACATTCAAAGTTATGGCATTAATGGAGCCCCAATTTCCTGAATACCTGTCTGCCGCTGGGAAATACTGAATTATTTCCTTGGCTTGCTTTACTTGTGTACACAGCTTATGCTTTCCTTATTAAGCTGTCTTTATCTCACTCCATGAGTTTCCTTACTTTTACTCTTGTGATTCTCTCCCCCCCCCCAAGTGGGGGAAGTGAGTGAGTGAGTATCTGTGGGGGCTGAGTTGCTGGCTGGGGTCAAACCACTACATAAATATTAGTTACAAATTTCAGGCATTAAAAACAATAAATAAATCATACAGTATCACAGATTTTGCCAAGCTTTGCTTGGACTTGCTTGATCTCAAACAGGTTTTAGCTTGATTCTACATGCATTTACATTTTTTTAAAGAAAATTCTGCTATGGTGTCAGCTTGTTTAATGATGAGGTGACTATTGCCTAGATTGTGCTAGTTGTTATGAGGTGCAATCCTTGTGCTGTGATTGAGATATTTAAAGGCATACTATTAACTAACTTGCTGTTACATTAAGCTCTACTTATTACTTCTGCAATTGCATGATTCTTATCCTAAAATAAAACATACTATAATAACAAAAGGACTAATAAGCCTACATAATTGTCAGGGTTTGGACAGTGGCTGGGCAGTGACAGATGCTCCCTGTTATTCCTACTTACCTCCAGAGGGAAGAAGGGAAAGAGACTTTAAAGTTGAAAAACCTCAAGTAGGTAGGTGACTTATCTTGGTAAATTCTGTCCTCCTCCATTGAGAAAAGAAGGCTGGGGACAGAGTGGCTGGAGAGCAGCCAGGCAGAAAGGGACCTGGGAGTCTGGATTGACAGGAAGCTGAACATGAGCCAGCAGTGTGCCCAGGTGGCCAAGAAGGCCAATGGCATCCTGGCCTGTATCAGGAACAGCGTCGCCAGCAGGTCCAGGGAAGGGATTCTGCCCCTGTACTCAGCCCTGGTGAGGCCACACCTCGAGTACTGTGTCCAGTTCTGGGCCCCTCCGTTTAGGAAGGAGATTGAGGTCCTGGAGCAGGTCCAAAGGAGGGCAACCAGGCTGGTGAAGGGACTCGAGCACAGACCCTATGAGGAGAGGCTGAGGGAGCTGGGGTTGTTCAGCCTAAAGAAGAGTCAACTCAAGGGAGACCTCATCGCTCTCTACAACTCCCTGAAAGGAGGATGTAGCCAGGTGGGGGTTGGTCTCTTTTGCCAGATGACTTTCAACAAGACAAGAGGGCATGGTCTTAAGTTGTGCCAGGGGAAGTTTAGGTTAGATATTAGAAAGAATTTCTTTATGGAGAGAGTGATCCGGCATTGGAATGGGCTGCCCACTGAAGTGGTGGATTCTCCGTCCCTGGAGCTATTTAAAAAGAGACTGGATGTGGCACTCAGTGCCATAGTCTAGCAACCACAATGGTGGTTCAAGGGTTGGACTCGATGATCTCTGTGGTCTCTTCCAACCCAGCCAATTCTATGATTCTATGAAAGGCAGCAGGAAGGCCTTAACTAAGGTAGCACACCACCCAGAAAATAAAACCCCATGTACCAGAGGGTTCTCTTGAGATCCATTTTATACTGAGCACCATGGGAAGGAATACTGTGATGGGTTCATTTAGCTCCCATGACCAATCCTCTCTTCATCTCTTCCCTAATGAGACTCAGCTGCTCCTCATTATAACTGCAACATCAAGAGGCTGGCAGCTGCTGATGGTGTCCCAGGAAGGGTTTTTCTCTCCTGATCCTCTCAAACCAGGACAAGAATATTAGTGAATGGAACAAAGGTGAGTAAAGTGTGTTACTCATCACCAAATACAGGGCTGAGAAGTACAAAAATAATGTGAAGGAATAATCATCAAGACTGAGGAGGAAAAAAAAAAAAAATTTCACTGTCAACAGTGTATTTGTCTCAGCAAAGAACTAGGGGAGGTGACAGAACACAGTGGGATAGATAATGGTCTATCTAATATCTAATGGTCCCTCCCACAGGAGACAGTGTTTCACTGACTTCCAGAGTGAGTCCACCCCACAGTCTGCAGCTCTCCAAGAACTGCTCCACCATGTGTCCTTTCTGAAGGGTAGAGTCCTGCGGGAATGGGCTGATCCAACATGGATCCCCAACAGGCAACAGATTCTGTCAGAAAACCTCTTCCTGCAAGGACTCCTCTCCAGGAGTTCACAGGTCCTGCCAGAAACCTTATCTGGGGAAGGTTTTCTGTAGGCTGAAGCTTCCTCCAGGCCATATCCACCTGCTCGGAGGTGGGGTCCTCCATGGGATGCAGCGTGGAGGGGGGACCAGCTTCCCCATGGTGTTCTCTGTAGGCTGCAGGGGAATGTCTGCTCTGGTGGCTGGAGTACCTCGTCCTCCTCCTCCTTCTTCCTCACTGACATCAGTGTTTTCAGGATAATTTGTCTTGAGTTTTCTCACTCCTCTTTCTCAGCTACTTTGTGCAGCATTTTTTACCCTTTCTCAAATATGTTTCACAGAGTTGCCATCAGCATTACCGATGAGCTCAGCCTTTGTCACTGCTGTGTCCATTTTGGAGCCAGCTGAAAATGCCTCTGATGTGTGGGCAGCTCTTGGTGTCTTCTCACAGTATTTAGTTTATTCTGCTTAGCTGGAGCATAATATATTCCACTAGCAATATAAATATGAAGGATGTACAGCAGGAGAGATTGCAACTGAAAGGTTTGCTGTAAATTCTAATATGACCATGCTAATTTAAAAAAAAAATGCAAATATGAATTGATATTTTAATAGGAAAATTAAAAAGAAAATTACTAGTATGACCAGATTTTTGAATCAAATTTTTTATTTTTATTTGTTGACATTTCTGCTGGTAGTAATCTCTCAACTCTTGGCTCCCTACTACTCTGTGTCAGCATCATTAGAATATGAATAATGAGTAATAGTAAAATTTTAGTAAATTTAGATGGTTTTTTTAATTATTATTTAAAAGTTTAATGGCTTAAAGCTTCAGAGGGGTTCAGTTTTTGAAAAATTTTTTGAACCATCAATGAACAGACACAAAGTATTACACTTTGTCCTTTTTTAATTAATTATATCTTTTAAAAGGCCCTCTTACAGAAATCTTGGCTGTATTACCTTATATATAGCAGAAATGTTACTAAAGTCATATATATTATTATTATATAATAAATATACCATTATATTATATAATTTTATACCAAAACTTATCTAGGCTTTACTAATGCCTTCAATCGGAGCATTGAATGTAAAGGGTTAGAATGACAGCTTCCAATTTCATACTTACAGCTCAGTCTTTTAATCAGCTGTATTTCAGTGCTGTATGACTAAAACAAAATTTTCTGCTGTTCTAAAACATCACAGATGCATATGAAGATAATTACTGGCACAGCTAATAGACTGTTTTCGTATCTTCTCCGTGAAGTGCTTTCTTGTTAACTTAGCCATCATAGTCCTGTCAAAGTTTAATGCTTCAGATGCAGCATATAATTTTAATCTAATGTGCAGCAGTGCTAATATTTCAAACATTATGATACGTGCACTGAGATAGAAATGTGTAGTTTGTTTAATAAACCATCTAAAATCACTTGAATCCCTGAAATGATTAGGAGAATGGGGTTTTATGTGTGTTTTGTTTTTTGTTTTGGTTGGTGGTTTTCTCCCTCTTTTTTACTAATTAAGCACAAGTGAGTCCATTCAGCATTAGCAATCTTGGATGAGGAAGATGTCTGGTTCCCCAACCACTAATAAGTGTTAAAATTGAAGATTTTGAACTCGGCTCTCTCTCCTTCATGCTTCGTAAACCAGCTATTTTGTTAGGTGTAAATCTTAACTTCCAGCATGATGACCTCTGATCATCATGGCATTTTCTTGTCATGAAAGTGGACTATGGTCACAGAAGCAATCAGTAGCATCATTCTGATTCTGAACATCCAGCTCCATATTTTGCTCCTTTACAGACAAGATGTAATCTGTCTTGTCTTTACCCCTGAAGGACTGTACCTACAAAAACAGTGGGTGTTCTCTTCACACCAGATATAAAATAAGATTTCAATAGCACTAAAAATTTCCTCCCAGTTAGCTGTTATCTTTCCCCTTTCTGCCCTGCAGCTGATTATGCAGATATATGGAAAGGATACAGAATGTTATCTACAGTGTCCTGGAGTGGCATCCCTGACAGCTGCTAGTTTTCTCTTCCTCTGAGATGCAGTTGCTTGTATTGATTGATGTACAGACAAGCACATCAAAATCTAACATACATGGGATAGATTCATTATTTTTTCCACTTTTTGCTTCTTGTCAGTTTGATCTGTACTTGGAGGGACCATACAAGGCACTTATCTTTCTTGTTGCCAAAGGGCATCCGTGCTGTTCATTTGCTCAGCCTTGCAGAGATAAATGCAGTTTAGTGCAATTAATAAAATAGCCATTCTCTGGACATAATTTGTAGAAATAAATTTCATTTATGTTACTGTATGCTCATGGATATGTACAGGTAGTAATATAGATCTAATACACACAGCATTTCTTCTCAAACAACTGATATAAATGGTATGGTAAGGATTATCTTTTCATTCAGATTCCTCTGAATACATTTTGAAATCACTTATAGACAGATTCAAGAGGAAACCTGTGTTTCACACAGGTTTTCAACATTTGTTTTTGTTTGCCAATTGAGAATGAAACAAAGTATTTCAGAATGTACTATGACAACATTTCTCTCCTTTGCTCCACAGAAGAAGCATATGAAACCACTGCAATTTGGTTTTTTCTTAAAAACCAAATCTGACCATATGTTCCTTGTCACATGGAAGGAAACAAATAGAATGGAAAAGGGTGATAACAACGCTGTTAGTTCACAAATCTCAGGCTTTTATAGAAAGTAAAAATGGACACCATTTGAAACTACACCATGCACATTGGCACAAATCCAGCAGTAGATTCTGGGGGCTGGAGTGGTTTTATTTTATTTATTTTACTTTTTCACAAAACAGCTTGATACTTCTTGGGAATTTTCAGTTTAAGTATTCCATGGGATTTTAATAGACTGATAAACACCATTTCAGTATTTTAAACATTGCCTTGATATATTTTTTAGAATATTTTTTTAATATCCCTTCTTCAACCTCCATATTTTATATTTTATATTATTTTATATTTTATATTTTACTGCAGTAAGTTATTTTGAAGGCAAACATGATGTAATTATTTCAGGCAACACTGACACAGAACATTAGAAAATACCTAACCACTTACACTTTCTTCTCTCAAACAATTTTTGTGTAAAATCTCCATGGTGTCAGAGTTACTTTATTTTGTTTGCCCTGATCTCTAACACTATCCACACAGTACAGAGGAAGCTACTGCACGTTTTCAAAGGATCAGCTGTTCCTCAAAGTAGGAATGTCAGTAAAATATAACACAGTTTTTAGTACATCTTTTTAATATCACCTTAAAACCACACACTTCATAGAAGATGGCCCTGCAGTCTTTATACAGATAAGGACAGGAAATTTTCCTTTATACAGAAAATTTTCCACAAGAAGAGGTATTCAGAACTAAAAATCTCCATCAAGACAACAGAGACCAGAAGAGATTTGTTGAGATTGATAAAATAAAACTGAATTATTGCTCTGAATATGTGTTGGTGAGGAAAAAGCAAAGAACATGTTCCAGTAACAAGAGTCAAAATCTCCCTTTGAAGAACAGATGAATCCCAGCTGCAGAGAATTCCAGGGTACCAATGTATCAAAGTACAAATAGAAAACCATCCAACCAACCAAAATAAAACCAATCCTAACTGGTTGACAGACTTTCAAATAAGATTAAGAAATAGAGGGAATGCTTGTTTTCTCACTTTCCTGAGCTAAAGACAGCTGTAAGGATGAAAGGTGAGCCCTCAATAGCAAATACCTCCCTGGTTAAAAAGGCTTTCTGAACAAGAGGATTCTTGGAAGGGAAACATAATGTGCCAGGGGTTCTGGCTGAGGGCTTATGGAGTGCTGGTCGACAAAACCAGATGGACCAAGTAACTGCTCCTGTGCTTGACTGGTACAATCCTGTATTTAAAAAGTCTTCTTTCCTGCAGAAGGGAGAGTCCCTTTCCCACAAGTTCAGACTTGTTCAGGGAAAATGCTTAAGGAGTCTTTAATTCTGAGTCTTTAAATCACCAGTTGTGAAATCCTATGCCTTTAAAATAAAAACTTGATATAACTGGAACATCCATCTCACATCAGAACAAGAATTTGCAAATGTATGGAAATGCTCAGTGAAAAGGTGAATTCAGCATTTTTCTTAGAGAAATTCTGTATTTGCAAATTCAGCTCTTTTACCTCATCAGACAATTATATACACTTTAAAAAGAAACACTTTTCTGACCGAGAAGATTTTTAAATTTTTTTTATGACTTTGACACTTAAATCATTAATGTTATTTAAATGCAAATTTTATGTGTTCAGTATGATTACTGAAGCTTGGGTTTCTTCCAACTCATCCCACTGGGACTTAATGTATGCTGTAAGACCAGTCTACATTTACACAGTTTTGGGATATGTATAATCACACAGAATTATTCCAATTCTATTTGTTTCCTTGGAGGTTTATAAAATACTTTGATGCATTCTAGTTTTCTGTCTTTTCTTTCCTCATCAAAGTCACAATGAATTCCCGTTAGAAGCATTATAAGAATATATCCTTGGGGTTATGATTTTTTCTTAGGCAGACTGACTAAAACTCAATTTTCTCATTCTACTATCTCACTATTATTCTGTGGGGATTTAGAAATGCTAAGTCTCATTGGCTTGGATTCAAAAGGAATTTAGAAAGTTCAGGGTACCAATATCTAATTTTTAAACACTGGTCCCAGGGATGGAATCATAACTTAAAGCTCCCTATATGATTCATTAGAGAAGTTAGGCACCTTAAAACAGGATCCATGTAAATGTGCATGCTAGGGAGAGATCTATGTATACTTTATTTAATTCCTTCTTCTCCATTTCGAGCAGTTGCAGTCTGTGATTCACTCGTAATGTTCAAGCAGGACTGCTCTATCTTTCTTGTTCGGGATACCAGGATGAACATATCAGCTTTATATTAAAAATGTTTCCCCTTTTTGTAGAATAACAAATATCACTCAGTCAGAAAAAGAAGCCTGCTAGATTTTAATCTCAGGTTTATCTCAGCATTTCATTCACTAACTAATTTGTCACACAGATGTTTTGCTTATGTTTATGCTAGTAAACAGAATGGACTAGGACTAATATTGCTATGACTAAATTCTTATTCATACCTCATATAGGAGGAATCATTGCTTAGTAGGAACACCCTTACATCTCCTCAAAAAATGCATTCTTTTCTCTTCTCCACACTACCCTGAGAAGGTCTTAGCTTCAATGAACCAAAACTTTCAGGGAGTATCTTAACAGTTTAATAGTCATCATGTACTCAGCTCTATGGCCTGGATATTTAGTTTACTCATATAAACATGTAGGGGGCTAGGCTGAAAATGTAAGACTTCCTGATTATCAGGGAAAAGCATTCCTATTACATAATTAGGAAGCATAGTTGGCTTTAATTTTCACCCTAGACTGGCAGGGTTTTTCCTCTGGAATTAGAGACAGGTGAGGGGCAGGGGATACACCACGCACTTTTACATAGGAAGTAGATGTGAGGTTGATTTCCTCAAGAGAAGCCAAAAAAAACCCCACAAACCCACCAAAAAAACAAAACAAACAAACCAATCCTGCTTTCTCACATTTTAGATGAATGGTCTAATACAAAAGGGAAATTTCAAAGGCTGAAGTAAAAGTCTTGATGAGAAATAAACTGAGAAATACTGAGTTTATGCATCTTAATGACACAGACAGGAGAAATGCATCAAGATACCCAGTTTAAATGATGGATTTTTGACCATATGCAAAGAAGGAAGGTCAGCGCAGTAGATGAGATTTTCAGGATCACAGTTTTGAGCTCATATATCTTTTTTAGTGATCACAATTTAATATATGTTAATATATTCCATAAACTCATATTAGTACAGGAAGGTCTGATCCACACTTTAATCAGATCTCATTATTCCTTCTGGTGTATGAACAGAGCCAAATAGGAAACAGAGGAATGTGCATGAATTCTTGTGCTCTGATACCGTGATGGACCTGGGGTCTCCAGGAACAATCAGAAAGAGTCACACAAACGAATAATAAGAGTCACAAGCTGTTCTGTCTTTGGTTATATTTTAACCTGAAATACTCTGGTTGGCAAGGCAGCTACTCACTTCAGGTAAAGCTAGGGAAAAAGAAGCATGAGACACTGTATTTTGACAGTATTCTAAAGAACTACACAGTGCATGCTTACAGAACGTATATGAATGAAGAAAAGGAAACATAATACAAAGAATGTTGAAAGCTGCTGGCCAAAAATTGAAAACTATGTGCATCATAAAGCCCTTGACTTAACACTTACAAAAAAAAAAATGTGATTAGAGTATAAAGCTAATGAAAACATGCATGTAATTCATATTTATGACCTCAGTGGGAACTCACTCTATTAACTTGTGTACAGTTAGTCATATATTTCCCAGGGAAATATTTTCATTAAAAAACATTTCACTGAGTCTGAATACTTTGTTTGACTCATCACAGGTTTGACTACATTTAGGCAAATCAAAGGCAAATCCTGTAGTTCTGCCAGGCTGCTTCAGAGCAATCAATTTAGGGCTGCCAAGTTTGGCTGGTCTGAGACAGATGGGCCAGGCTACTTCCAGAACAAGAAGCCTGAAAGCTTTGCTCCTCAAAGCCTGGGGCAGGTTCACACAACTGATTTGTTCAGGGTCAGTCTATGATGAATCAGCCCTGGAGCCACTGACCCTGGAAGAAGTTAGTCATGGTGAGCTTGGGAGCCAGAATGCAGCAAACCTCTGAAGGGCTCAAGTGATGTCTCAAAGACTGTAATCTCTGTGGAATAAAGCCAGGACCTGGAAGGTCTCATAGGCTTCTCCACTGTGCCTTTTAATTTGACTTGCATGGTGAGGCATCTTGAAGAAAAATAGCTCCAGAACTGCTCAACAATGCTACTTTTTAATTCCTCTACTGTCTCAGGCTCAGATGCAGAAATTCTTCTTATATGAAAAGTTATATGTACATTGTGTTTACACAAACATGTGTACATACATATAATAACATAAATAAAACCACATACACACACACACACTTTGTGAACATATTAAGAAATACATGTATATATGTGTATTTCAATTTAATTCCAGGAATCAAGTTAGTTCAAGAGGTCAAATGACAAGAAACCAGTAAAGGACAAAATGTCCCACTTAGAGAAGCACCTAATCAATGTAGCAAAAGCGTCCAAATAATCTGTCCTATATGGCAATGGACACATTGCAATATGACGTATTACTTTATTAGTAAAAATATGTAACAATATAAAAGTAAAGAAAGCAATGTAGAGTAATAACCATTTTCTTTCATTGTTCTTCTCAACCACCTATGTTTAAAAAGCTCATCTTTTAAAGTTTTTTTTCCTCTCAGATTCTTTCATTCTCTCAGTCGAATATCAAATCAAATTTTAAAGGAATAATTCTCTGTCATTTTTTGTCTCTTGTCTCTCTTCCCTCTCCTGCCAGTGCACTCCATTTTTCTTTTTTTATTATTTTTTAAATTTAGCTTAATCAGATGAATACAGCTGTTAGCTGTAAAAAAGTAAAGGAAAACAATCTAGCATTACATTTCCATGTGCAATGTTAACCCATAGTGTGACACATTTTTTTTTTTACTGCTCTCAGCTTTAATGTTAACAGACAATGTCACACAATAACAAAGACACAGAAGTACTACGGTCTGGCAAACAGATTTCTCAAGATTTTCTTCCACATTTGGCATGTGATTTTATGTGGCCTGTTCAGCTGCTCCAGCACAAAGTGAAGAAATTAGGTTTGCTTGCATTCCATGTACATTCACTACAATTTCTGCCTCTTTTATTCCTTTTTTTCTTTTTTCAAGGTTGGTTGGTTTGTGGGTTTTTCCCCTTGGGAAAAAAAAAGAAAAAAAAAAGTGAGGAACATTGGTTTAAATCTGAATATCTGAAATGTTTTCAGGCTCTTTATTTCAAGTCTTCCACTGCATTTGAGAAAATTATACGATCTACTTATTTTCAAGCTTTACTGATGGATAAGAGTTGTGTGAACCTGCCCAGGCTTTGAGGAGCAAAGCTTTTCAGGCTTCTTGTTCTGGAAGTAGCCATACTACACACCAACAGCTATATACAACTTGAGCATTGGATCAAATTGAAGCCAATAAAACTAAAATTAAAAAGTATCAGAAAGTTAATAGCTTCTAAGATTTCCTTCCTTTAGTTCTTGCCTCAGTTGTTAAAAAATATACTTAGTTTTGATCTTATATCAGTTTAGGAGACAGGTGCCAGTCAAACAACACTGAGGATCTCACTGGTTTTGTTTTAGGAAACCTAAAGGAAGAACACGCGCAGGGCAGGAGAGCATGAAGATTGTTTGATAAAATTCCATTAAAGTGAGCTGACAGCAAGGTTAGAACTCAGCTGGGAAAACCTCTCCTGGGTAATATCTTGGAAAGAAACAATCAGTTTGACATTTCCCAGGCTAAAGATTTCACAGAATCAAGATGGAAGTCAAGTGTTCCTTCCTAAAGGCAGCACATCCAGTACTGGGACCACTATCTCAGACTGGACTGAAAAAATAATTTTCTTCATATGGTGAACATGACAGATGAATAGCTCTAAAATTACACTAACTATTGCTAGACATATTGCAGTAAGTGCATGGTGTATTGCCTTGCCTATGGTATTCAAAGATTGATTTAGTGTTAACTAAATCCATTTCTATTTTTTTTTTTTATTTTAAATATTCTGTCATATCCTCATTAGCATCTCATTACTAAGCAGTTAGCTAAGGAAAAGGACAAAGAAGGAAAAGGAAAATTAGATGCAACAGTATAGGGCATGTTTTCACCTTGATGAGCAAGAACAACTCATTAGGGGTTTCTGAAAGTCAGACACATGTTTTAGAGGAACAATGCCCTCAAGGTATTTTGAAGTTATTAAAATGTTAAAGCAACAATATGGATTTTTTTAATATAAAAATTAATTTGTTACTACCAGGTAGAAATACATGTAGGGAAAAATTTATACAGCCAAGAGAAAAACAATGAAGCAGTTAAAAAATTTCTTCTTTTTTCTTGATGGAGGAAGAGAGAAGAGGTAAGAATAAAATAACCCTGCAATTTGACAGGAATGGTTAGCTGCAATGGTTAGCTGCATACACAAATTAACAGTTTCTTCACTACAATACAAGGACTCCTAAATACTGTCTCATATTCCTTTTTGGAGGGGAAGGGAGTAGGATATGAGAGAAATGTCTGAGAACTGATGAATCCCAAAAAGAATTCATATTTGCACTTACTAGGTAGAAACTGAACACTCTACAAAAGAAGAGTGCAAAAGAAGAACTGCACTAAAGGTTCATCCATGAAAGATGGATGCAGCTTCCATTAACCTCTGCTCTGCTGTAATAGAGAAAGAATGTGCAGCACTTGGCAGGATCATCCCCAAACTCCCACCACACAGATGTGCACAGATGTGCACACATGCACACTCTCATACATACATGGACAAGTTATTTTCCCTACATTCATACTGTTATTGATGTTGTGTTGGATTATGAAGTTGTTTGTAGTTTGCTAACCCAAAATTTAAAAATCCCATAAAAATCAGAAAACTTGCCATCAAAATGGCACAGTGTTTCCCACTCACTACCACTAGCTTAGCCTTGTAGATAAACTGAAATCACCTTAATCACTTAAACTCATAAAAAAGGTAAGTCCCTGAATAGCATTCAGAACTCTGGTTAAGAGCATTTGGACTCTGGTGAACCATGGTTTTATTCACACCTGCCCTATGAAATCTGCACAGGGTTATTTCCAGCTCCAATTTGCCAGTGCAAGAATTTTCAGAACTGACATGTATGAATAAAAGAGAGTGACCTGTTCTGACCTGTGAAACATTTCTGAAAGAACCATTACTTACGAGTGAATAACCACCAGGTACACTCTGTTGAGTTGCAATGTTTTGTTAATATAGATCTGTTTCCCTTCTGAATGATGTGTTTCGTGACCAGACACAGAAATTCCCTGACATCTGTTTAGATTTTTCTCCTGTTTGCTTTTGCTAGTACACCATGGTGACAATACATTGCAGTAAATGCTGTCTGTTTCATAGAATTCTTCTTGAACACCGAAGTAGCTGAGATCAACTGGAAAAACTCCTCAGAAGAAGCACTATGACATTTAAGGATCAAGTTATATTTTATTCTTCTTAATCTGTGACACAGTTAACATTCATCACACTGAAGCGTGTAATGGCACCAACACTAAAGTCTACTGGGACAATATTTTGGGTCTTAAAAGTAACAAACTGGCAACACTGGATTGCCTCTGTAATCAGACTGGTTTCCCTCTGTAATCAGAAAGGAGTAGACTCTCTAGCTGCCTTTGAAATAGTAATATTTTGACACCCAGTCACATACTTATGTGTTACTTTTGCCAAAGCTGTGCAGTCAGTGCTTCTGCACTGCTACAGAGAGATCTCCAGGGACATTAAAGTATCAGTGTGCAAGAATATGATAATAAAACTAAGCCAATATTTTGTATGAATTAAAGTTTTAATTATATTAAAGGACCTACAAGAACTGTACCAATTACAGTGAACTGTAGAAAATACACAAGCCTAAATGAAATAATTGACATAATATTTTATAACTTCTATGTTCTGTAATAGTAGATGATTTAAATACAAACAATGCAAAGTGGGCAATGGGAATAGAAATAAGGCACTGGTAACACAGATAAACATGTAGGTCAAGCAGAGAAATGCCACTCAGAGCCAGGAAACCACCAGTGTTGAAGACTTTACGATCTCTGACACTGTTTCTGTGGGCCCAAAACCGAAACTCCCCCTGCAGATTGCAATTCTGCATTCATCTCCTTAATTAAACAGATAAATATCATGTCATCTGAGGGTGGAACACTCCTACGATAATCTTTCATGGACTGCCATGTTGTAAAATGTTATAAATTAGTGCTGGGTGCTGCTGGTGCTTCTATCTCCCTGTTTAAACGCAGAACCAATCATACTTAAGCCGAATTAAACCATAGTTTAAATCAAGTTTCAGAAATGGAAAGTATTTGTTTGATCATTCAATTTGATTTAGTAATAATTTTAATACTAGCAAAACCCCAACGTTTTTGTGACTCAGCAAAAATGGGATAGGGATTTGGTACAGGCAAATAATTTTCTTGGAATGGGCTGCCCAGGGAAGTGGTGGATTCTCCGTCCCTGGAGATATTTAAAAAAAGACTGGATGTGGTACTCAGTGCCATGGTCTAGCAACCGCAACGGTGGTTCAAGGGTTGGACTCGATGATCTCTGAGGTCCCTTCCAACCCAGCCAATTCTATGATTCTATGATTCTATGATTTAATGTGACATAAGAAGTCACTAATGCAGTGATAGGCATATAGCACAATGCAATTGAATGAAGTAAAATCACTATTGTGGCAGAAGTGATGTCTAGCTGTAACTGGCTTGAAATAAACTGACTTGGGTGCCAGTTGGAGTTTAACAGAGCTTAATATATGTTTTTTAATTTGATGAGGTCTGTGTTGTCAAGCCTGTATGGTTACAACTAAACTTCAGCTCCACAGTCCTAAGTGTTATCAGGTGTTTCCACAGCCACTCTGCATTGCAGATTGCATATTGGGGCAGGCTGAGGGCAGTGAAGGGGGTTTTGAGAAGCCAGTACTTAAGTATGTTTCTCCTCACAGTTCTGTAGCATGTAGAAAGAGTCTGAATCCTAGCCGGATGACATAACATTCAATAATTTATTTGCACCCATCAATAGTTGCATCAGTATGCAGATCAAAAAGAAATGTGAAAAAGAATTCTTCAATTAGCCTGTTCCCAAGAAAGCACATGAACCTGGTCTCCTGCTGTACACCTCCTACTTCAGAAGGGCTGAAATCTTCAGGTAATGATCCTGCAAATATCTTCTTTCCTTGGGTGAGTGGGCTAGAATCTCATGCAAAAATAATTTCTGTCATTCCTTTTTTCCTGTGTTATATAATGTTTTTATTAATTAGTAATGACAATATTTTAAAATTCACTATTTTAGAATGTTTTTATTTAGTGTCCATTATTTTTCCTATGCTGAGTACAATGTGTAACAATGAAAGCCAAAATCTGGAAGAAAATTTTTTTTTTACTACATGAGGAGATCTAAAGAATAGGTCCATTATATTTAGATCATGGAGTTGCTATTTTTATGGCAAGCATTAAGTCCTCAATATAAGGTCATTAGTTTGAGAAGTTTAGTGTTAGCTCAGTGCTTGTTCTTGGCCTGAGTATCTTCTTGTTTCTATTTTTATTCTAAGACTTGTAGACAATTTGTGTCATGAAAACAATAAGCAAAGGGAAACATAAAAAGAGCTGTTATTTGCAAAGTGTCTTGTTTTGAGAAGAGGGAATTCAATCATCTTTTTGGAAATGGAAAGGTGAACAGAATTTAAAGCCTTAAAAAAGACACAGTCTAAAATTATAATGGTTAGTGCTAGGGAGCATGTTAGAATATTACTCCTGCTATGCCAGTTGGCATGTAAGTCTTCCACTTAGCAGTAAAGAATATTGCTAATGTGCCTCAAGTGTTTCTAAATTCAAATTAAATACTTCCTCATTCTGAGTGTACTCTGGGACCATTCTTTCATGGCTTGAATAGATCAAACTCTGTTACTGAGGCTGCTGTGCCCATCTTGAGGCGTGCATAAGAATAACTAGGATAACTACAGGGTTTTTTGGCTTGGTAAAGTTTTACTTTATGAAAGCAGTTATCAGTGAAAAATGTGTTTATATTAATGGCAACAAGAATTAAGATGGCAGAACAGGTAAACAACTGTGCACGTCTAGAATGCTTCACATTATCAATGCACGATAGAGCAGAAATGAAAGTAAAGCCATCAGATGTATGCCACTTATGTAATAGAATCTTTTTTCTTTCTCTGTTTAATAAACATTTGAGATCCCTCTTTTGCCATTATAAATTCAAGTTTTATTCATATCTCAGTTTTCTTAAAAATGAAAATATTCATTTTTCTTAAAACTGAAAATATTCATGAGCTGGCTTAACAGCTATGCTTTTCAGAACAAATTGAGAACTTCCCACTCAGTGCTACTCTATTTGCGTACAGAAAAAAGAGAGACATCCAAAATGACTACTTATCTCTGTAAACCTAGGAAATAAATCTCTAATATTTCCCTGAGTGTTCTTTATCCATTTGCTTTTGAAATAATGCATAGGTATTAATAAGAATTCAAGGCACCACATTTAATTCTGTTGAACTGCATCCAGCACCTAAACTGGACTGCTGCAGCTTGGGTGTGAGGTGTCGGCTCAGAAAAAGCAAGAACTCACTCCTCTGCCATTTTGTTGTTGAGTCATGAGGAGAAAAATCTTTCTTTAGTCTTTGATTCTGCCTCCTCTCTGAATGCTTGTAAAGTGATATGACTCCAGCAGTAAGAAAGCAATTTCCCTTTCTGTTTATGAAGTATGTAACATTTTGTCATAACACAAATTAGCATAAAGCATCGTCCTTAAAAGCATCATCTCCCTTCACCTCTGTCAGTGCTGTCTAAACTCTTCAGCAGAGGGAGACACTGTGAAAAGATATTTTGATTTATCTCTTTCTGGTTTGGCTTGAAGGTTAATGAAGATATTTTGTCTCATTTGACTAATTTGAAATTCCTTTGAGCAGCCCAAGTAAAAAATTTTAACTTGTAATCAAATGCTGAGGTCACATTTTTTGGGTAAGACAGGGTGGGAAAAAATACAAACCAAAAGTTCTCTACCCATAAAAAAGAATTGTGTGCAACTAAGGAAGAAAGACAGGAGTATAAGAATATGTTACTGGACCACACAGAAAATAACTCAAAGGGAATTTTTTTTTAATTCCTGTGACATATTAATTTATGTAACTTTAACAGTTTAGTGGGAAATTTAGAAAATGTATTGACTGTTTGATAGAGAAATTTTTGGAGAGTTACAAAACTCTCCAAAGAGAGAACATGAAAAAACTAGTGGTCCAAGAGAGGAACGTGAAAAAACTAGTGGTTATATTCTCAAAAGTTGTCTGCATTTTTTATTTGTTTGTTCATTTAATGTCTATAATACATGTACTCATTAAGAGGTGCAACATTTCATGGGCAGCTGTGCTGCCCCACTGCCAGCTCCCAAAGGGCAGAGAGACTCACAGGGAATCAGTGCAGAAGCAACAGTAAATATTTTGAAAACCTCTCCAAACTAGGAATAGAACATAGTAAAGTAAAAACTGTGGGAATTGTTACATGATGATAAAGAGAGTGATAAGGTAAAAGAGACAGACCTATAAAACAAGGACAGAAAATGTGATCTCTGTGTATCTCCACATATATATTTGTGCTGTGCATATGATGTGGCAGAGGACAGAGAAAGCATATGACAGGGTGACACACATCCCACCCATAGGATAAAATTAAATGCTTAGAGTCCTCAATAAGATGTTACAAAAACTGTGAAACTAGCAAAGAAAGTGGTTCTGCATAAACCTCTGCAAAGAAATCACCTTCCAATGACTTTCTCTGCTTAATCTTATTCAGCAGTTTGATAATCTATTAATAATCATTATTGACTCACTCCAGCACAAGGAGCAAAGGTATCTAAATGTCAGCATCATGTATCTGCATTTCCTACTGACTTCTATGGAATTAATATTTTCTATATGCTTCATCAAAACCCTAGAAAATTACACTTCCAGCACATCATCATTAAAGTTAAAAAGTCAAGTTCTAAAGAGAAATTGCAAGATTAAACTTGCATAAGTAACACTTATTTTCTACACTGTTATATATGGAGTTGTAATTTCCTTCTTAAAACTGTGATCACACAATTACGTGATTGCATGTAATTGCATGAATGTTATTTTTTCCAGCGATTTCACTCTCATTCTGTTCACAAAGCTGATATTGTCTAAGTACATTTGATTATGGTTTACTGCTTCTAACTTCTTAGTGCTTTCTTTCTGATTTTCCAAAATATTGTACATGCGATTGTTCACTGGGAGTGTTTTTTCATTTCTCTCCTCATCAGCAGATCATTTTCAAACCAAATTTCCTCACTGCTATATAGCTGTTTGTTCTAAAATTATAATTTTGTTCCATTCTAGTTACGTTGTATATAATTAGACAGTGGTTTCTGAGTTTTAGTGAGCATCATTTTCCATCATTATAAAGAAAAAGGAACACTCCAAAACTTACAAGATAGATAACAGTATCATAATTTTCTGAAAATATCCTGAAAGAAAACTGAAGGTTTCCTCACATATGCACCAGAAAACACATTATAAAGCATACAACCATGCTCTAGGAAACTCAGTAATTTCTTCTTTTAATTATCCGCAGATATTTTTTTTTATTTATTATACAAAAAAGAAATTTCTTTGCTAGTATTAATTCATGCCTAAAAATCAGAAGCTCTCTACATCAAGTGTAGAATTATCTGTCTAGTGTTGAATTTCTCTATTTAAACTTTTTTTGTGTGTGTGTTTGCAGTACTTAGTTAGCCATTTGTACATTATATGAGTAGAAAAAAGGAAATTTTTTCATTGTTATGTTAAAAATAAACAAATCTCATAGCTATATATTTTTCCAGAGGGTCTGTAGTAAAAGAACTGAAGTTCATTTGAAAGCTAAAGCTTTACAAAATAACCTTCAGTGAGGAGCAGTGTCTTTTTATTGTCCTATAGGAAATCCGTTTTGATTTGACAGAATGATAAGCCTTTGAAAGCTGTGAACTGAAAATACACAGAAGACTTTTTATTTTAAGCTCATAAAGTGCCCAGCTGAGAAAGGATACATTGCACATGAATAAGAGCTAAATTAGCTGTGTATTGAAAAGTCTCATCAAATGCAAGGCTGTAAGTCCTTGGCAGAAGTTGGGTCCCAGTGAAGGGTTTCTGCACACTTTATTAGGTACTCTGGAGAGATCACTATTCTGATGCATTATAAGATCTCTTTAACATTCTTTGGCTGCTTGAACCTTAAACAAATCTGAAAAATAGTTATGTGGCTTGGGGGTTTTGTTCGGTTGGTTTTTGGGGTTTTTTTGGGGGGGTTTCTTTTTGTTTTGTTTTTTTTTTTTTTTTTTAGAGGAGGCTAATTTGTTTTCTTTCTTAAAGAGGGAATGTGTTTCACAGGAAGAAAGGACTTCAAATTAATTAGATCAGGGTTGTGTTAAGGGTTGTCATCCACAGGGCTGTGTTATGACATGTTCACAGATGAACAGACATTTATTTTGTAATTCTTCATTTATAGGAAAAGACAGGTGCTATTCCTCTATAAAAGGCAAGACTCAAGAAGTGAATGAAATAATTAGGCAGGTAACAGTGGACTCCAAAACAATATCACAAAAACAGTACTATGTATGTAACTTTATGTAACTTTATGAATGCATGTTACTTTACCCTCTGTTAATATTTTATGGGCAGGCTCTAAAGAAAACATGAAGAACTAGAATAATTAATATGACATAATTCATATAGACTGAAATAGCAAAATACTATAGGACCATGAAAACAAAGAGAATCTCCTTACTCTGAATGACATGTAATCTGGTCATGGATTGTTTTGACTCTGTCCTCCAGACCCTTAGGCAACTGAATGTTCATATCTCTGTTGCTACTACTGAGCAGATTTTCTAGATCTTTCATATTCTATAAATAGATATTTCTAATTTTCAGACTAATTCCTTTCAGAGTTGACAAGTACTATTTTTCACGTGAACCTGTCACGGTTTGAGTGGATTAGGCTAATTTTTGGTACTAGTATGAGGACTGAAAGAGAGGGTCTTCAGGACACTAAGGGATATGAGAGGGGCAGAACACAAGAGGGGTCAGTATCCCCTCCCATTTCCTGCCCATACTCTGTAAATTCAGGAAAATGGGAAACCCCACCTCATTTTTCGTCTGCTTCTTGCTTCACTGCTGTTCCCCTGCGCTCCTTTACCACCAGCTCACCACCTTCTCTTCAGAGTCCACATCCATGAGATATTGGGAAAAGCTGTGAAGCCCTCTCTGCAGTCAGCCCTGACGCATGGGGCCCTCAGGTACCTATCCTGGCTGCCATCGAGATCAGGTTGAAAAAAAAGAAAAAAAATTTACATATATATATATTTGTTCCTTATCTCATGTGTTACTGCCCTCCTTCTCTCCTAGTAAACCTGTTCCAGTATTATTTTCCAACTTTTAAGTCCCTCATTCTTATTCCCCTTTTCTCTTCCCTTGGGAGGGTGGAGGGGGGTAATGAAGAGCAATTCCGTCCTCTGGTTTTTGGTCCACCCACACTGCTAAACCATGACAGGACCTTACTTTACAGATTTAATGGCACTTTTTCCCCCATTTGTTCAGTATCTGTGAATTTCTTCTAGGCATCATATTCTCTTTTGGCTTTTATTGTACACCTAACTTGTAAAAGATTTTCTATGGTATAAAGAGAGAAGCTAGGTGTTGTTAGCAGCCTAGCTATAGCTATGCTGAGATGGAACTTATGTCCTTTCCTTGATTTCTAAAAATGAAATATATATTTATACTGATTTTTCTATTTAGATGTCAGAAGAGAGAAATCTATGAGGGACATGTGAGGTATTTCATCTGCCTCTAGGTCAAACTTTGTTGTTTACATTAGGCTATTAAAGAAGATCCATGAAAAAACTCCAACTTTATTCATTTCTTGGGTTTTTGGGTTTTTTTAAGTGTTAAGATTCTGAAATACAAGGAGTATGGACAAAGGTTACTGCCTAACTGTATATGTTTCTATAAAACTGGGAAATTATGGGTAAATTTAAGAAATTATATATTAGACAAGCTATCTATTAGAAAATTCCCCTTGTTAGTAATCATGGACACTTAATTTGGAAGAACATTTCTCATTTAAACTGGACATTTTTTTTTAAATTATTTTCCAGGACATTACAAAAATCAGTCATTCTTTATCTAAACTGGCATAATGATTTTGATGGGAAAGACTTCTTCATTGTCAATTGCATATGAAATACACATACTTCCAAATACATTATTTAACTTTATTCCATGAAAACATAATAATTAAAAGAAATCACTGACACACACATAGAAGACCTGGATCAAGATCATGTTTTTGAAGTATGATATGCTGTGATAGGAAAGTACAGTTTTACACTTACTATATTTTTGCCCGTGTGCATCGCTTTGCACATATGCATTGTGTGAACGTCCAGAAAGTACTGCATGTTGATAAGGAGAGTTGCCCGTTTTCCAGTATATTTGGGTTCCAGAAATAAGCTGATACACGTGTACATAACACAATACTCAGTCTGAAGTCTACGCTGAACTGATGAAGTTAGTCAGGCTTAGCAAAATTTGTATGGCTGATTTTTTTTCTTCCCTTAGGGTAGGAGACAGTTTGCACAATTTTAGGCTGTTACTAATAAGATCAGTTTTCTGTCACACCATCAACATATTTTTTCTTGTTCGTGATGAACTTCAACTTACAACGAAATATGTTTTAAATAGTGCCATACCAGTCTTTCTTTTAAACTAGATGCCACTGGCTTGAGAAGAGCTTTTAATTCTGCTAAAGCCATGTGCTTGGAACAAAAGTGATGTGACAGATCTACTGAAACTTATAAATGCTTTATTGCTGGAACATGCAATACTTGATTTTAGCTCCTCAGTATCAATCTTTTGGCAGCATAACTGCTGCAGATGAAAAAAGTGCATCTCAGCTTTTTATTCTTATTCATGTGTTGACCTTAAATTACCCCTTCCCCCAGATGGCTAGTTGTCTCTAAGTTCTGAAATGCTAACTGGCACCATTATGCTTGTCATACTAATGCAAACTTGTTCTCCTTAAATTCTGTACCATATGAAGTGTTCTGCAACTGTGTACCAAAAAGAAAGAAAAAAAAATTAAGAACAGAGATATTCTCTGTTTGACAAAGAAGAAAAAGGACATGAAAGATCATTACCCTAGAGCTTTTTCACATACTATACTCTCACCATTTGTTTTATTTAGCTTTACTCAAATGAAATCCACTGTACTGTGATAGTGAAACAGGGCTATCACATTCTTCTGAGTACAAGTCATCAATCATTGTATCAAAACTGAGGCTGGCAGAAAAACTACTTTCCTCCCAAACATATACTTAGGCAATCTTGGCCTCATAGATGAACATAAACTCTCTAAAATGCTTTAGAGACAAAAAAGAGTACTTGCACGATGCAGAAAATGGCATGGTGAACACATTATGCCGAAGGGCTTGACAACAGGAGAAAGTGTTTGCCTTCAGCAATATCACTACATTCATTGCTGAAAAACATCTTTGTCCTCAGTTTAGCAAAGGAGCCTTTTCCATTCACACAATGCTAGCAAAATAGAAGTAGAAAAGACTGACTTTGCAGTATAAAGTACAGGTTAGAACTTGAGGTAGGACTCCTTCTATGAAAAGCATACACTCCTCCAATTATGGTCTAGTACATACAGTATCAGCTTTTTATGGTGCATGTTTTCTTATAATTTTTTAAATTCTTTTTTGCAGTTGTGGAAGTTTCTGCACACACACACCTTTTTCATTTCACCTGTTCAATTTTTAAGCCATTTAGACTTTTTAAATGTGGAGGATAAAGAAATTTACAATACTATTTTCTTTTATTCACACAATGTATAAATATTCATGCACAGAGGTGCACGTAGATACAAAAAGTCTCTTTTTCTTTACAAATTATTCTTAGCTCTGTTGTCTTTAAAATTTTCCTTCACTGTGCCATCATGGTTTCATCGTGGAGGATTCACCTCATTTTTTAACTTGTACTTTGAAAGTCTAGTCATTAAGTTCCTGAATTCTACTACCCTTACCCTCCATTGTTTCTTTAGCCTCCATTTTCACCTGGTGTTTGCAGACAGGTGAGGAGTTGTGGATGATGTGATGTTCAGAGGCTGATTTGGGTTCAGCTTTGGGGCCATTTCTCTTTAATATCTTGATCTGGACGAGGCGATCAAGGGCACCTGTGGTAAATTTGCTGACAACACTAAACTGGACTGGGATGTTGATATACTTGAGGGTAGAAAGGCTCTACAGACAGATCTGGACAGGTTGGAGTGATGGGCCAAGTCCAGCTGTATGAGAGGCTACGTGTCAGGACTTGCACTTGGGTCACAACAACTCCATGAAAACCTACAGGCGTAGGGAAGCGTGGCTGGAAAGCTCCTCAGAGGAAAAGGACCTGGGTGTGTTGATTGACAGACAGATGAATATGAGCCAGCAGTGTGCCCACATGGTCAGGAGGGCCAGTGGTGTCCTGGCTTGTATGACAAATAGTGTAGCCAGCAGAGCTAAGGAAGTTATTGACCCCTCTGTACTCAACACTGGTGAGGCCACACCTCAAATACCGTGTTCAGTTTTGGGCCCTCTTGCTACAAAGATATTGAGGTGCTGGAGCAAGTCCAGAGAAAGGCAACAAAGCTGGTGAAGGGTCTGGAGAATGAGTCTTACAAGGAGCAGCTGAGGGAACTGGGATTATTTAGCCTGGAGAAAAGGAGGCTGAGGAGAGACCTCATTGCTCTCTACAGCTACCTGAAAGGAGGTTGTAGCTAAGTAGGGGTTGGTCTCTTCTCCCAAGTAACAAGGGATAATACAAGAGGAAATGGCCTCAAGTTGTGCCACAGTAGGTTTAGATTGGATATTAGGACAAATTTCTTCATTGAAAGAGTTGTCAAGCATTGGAACAGGCTTCCCAGGGAAGTGGTTGACTCACCATCCCTGGAGATCTTTAAAAGATGTGTAGACATGGTGCTTAGGGACATGGGATAGTGGTGAATTTTGTGGTGGTGCACTGAAGTGCATCTCAGCCCTTAAATTCTACACTGATTCTTTCCTGTGTTCTATTCAGATTTCCAATTATCTTTCCAAATCTTTTTTTCCATTTGTTATTAATTGTCAGGAAACTTTTGTTTATTCCAAATCTCCCTAAACCAATTAAAATAATTATTCTAATTCCTAACCTATGCAGGTTTTTATGTCTGTCCTTCACTGATTATCATAATTTTGTTCCTATTCTATCAAAAAAATATTTAACATTCCTTTGTTAAACCTATGGCACACAGCTATGCTGATACTTGTTCTTAACTACATATAATTGGTTTTTTACCTGAAGATTCATTTCTAAACTGGGAGAGAATACTTTTAGGTTAGACATCAAGAAACTCTTCAGTGCGAGAGTGATGAGACACTGGAGCAGATTGCCTGGGGAGGTTGTGTATCCCTGTTCACAGGAAATGTTCAAGGCCAGATTGGATAGGGCTTGGAGCAAACCTGTATAGTGGGAGGTGTCCCTGCCTATGCAGAGGGGTTGGAACCAGATGATCTAAAAGGTCTCTTCCAACCCAAACTGTTCTATGACTCTATAATTTTTTATCTTCTTAATGTTTCCATAATTGATCTCAGGAAAAGAAGGTAAGATTGCTGTCCATGCAACTGTAACCTTTCCAATCAGACTGACCCTAGCAAGACTTCAGAGCTGAGA
This sequence comes from Calypte anna, assembly GCF_003957555.1. Taxonomy (NCBI): domain Eukaryota; kingdom Metazoa; phylum Chordata; class Aves; order Apodiformes; family Trochilidae; genus Calypte; species Calypte anna. The sequence goes on from NC_044246.1 coordinate 73,646,561, forward strand.
TTTCCATCAACAAATTCTCACATCAAAATCTGTTGTGCTGCATTTTTTCTTTCCTTATTCGAACTGATAAGGACATTTTCTTTTCATTTGTTACACTTTGCCATTTTCTGATAAGATTCCCAGAGGAAATTAAAGAAGGAATAAAGAAAAATAGCCAAGAGCTGGAGTTGTCAGAATTGCTTACTAACCAGCACAACTAAATCTATTGGTATCTATTCTCTTATTTCCTGCATAGTATGATACATTTCAAACTGTTTGTACCTGTAAATATTTAGCAGGAAGCTACTATAAATTTGTGTGTGGATATATATGTATTAGTGTATACATACTATTAATTTATATAATCAATAAAAATTCTAAATATAATAAATTTATATTTCCTATATTCAAGAGTAAAATTTTCAAGTGTCATTGAACTGTAAAGTTTAAACAGGTTCATCAGGTTTAGTTCAGGCCATTATTTCTGTTTCACTCCACAATCAGAAGTCTACAAAGTAATAGAATAATTCTGATCAATTAAGGAATATAATTATTAAAGAATTAGTAATGATGCAAGGAGTAGCGGAATAATCTATTTCAAAAGAGAGAATAAGAAGCAATCCATCTAAGTGGAAAAAAAAATTCAGACTACAGTAATTGAAAACCAATATTTTCTTATAGAGAAAGAATGAGGAGGTTCTCAGATTACCAGTGGAGTTTTTGGAGTTTCAGCCACCAAAGATATTAAGGGCAGGTTAAGCAAATATTTAATTGGAAAGGTTTAAAGATATTAGAATGTTTAAAACCATATCATGATGAACAGGAAATCTATTTTCCCTGGGCTTAATTTTTAGTAGTCAGCTAAGGTCAAGAAACTGCAAGAGAACGATGAAGCCTCATACAGAAATAATAACTAGAGCTCTGTTTCCTAATACTTCCACAGTAAAGATAAAATATTTTTTAACTACTGAAGAGAGCTAATAACCAATATGAAATCTGTTGTTTGCAGCTCTTCTTCTTTCTTGTTAACCTCTAATTGTATTTCATATTAATGGAAATAGTTACTGAAAAAAGTAATTTCTTATTTTTCCAAGAGTGTAGTTTCAATTAAAAAAAAAATCACAATTCATTTTTTCCCAACTCAAAACTTACCAAGAAGAGACAAATTCAGATGTTAAGCACATTCTAGCATTCATTTTAATTCATATTATGTAGCACAACTTCTCCTATATTTTTTCTTCTCTTCTTTTTCTTCCCATCCTGTAGAAGCGGGAAATGAGTGATAAAACAAGCAGAATATGATAAAAGAAGAAGCAAATAATTTATTCTGTTTTAAATTGTTGCCCTCATTGTTAAAATTACTAGGGGAATTATCTTCATTTTACTGTGATCTTTGTTATTAATATTCTGCACTTTAACATGTCATATGCAACCAGATATTGCAGTGATCACAGTAAGATTGAACTGAACTTGGCTGAATACCATACATTCATGGTATTCACAGGTCTGTGAAGACCACTTCTATTCACTGTTTCTTGAAAGAGTGATCATGAATCAATAAATTAAAAAAATAAAATAATTTAAAAAAAAGACATATATTTTCCTGGTATATGTAACTCATAAATATGCATAATATGATTTAACTACCAGAGTCAAGAGCAGTTCCCTACAAAATTTGGTCTCATGTTAAGTTTGGTTAAAAATCATTAAAGCAAACATGAAAAATCAGTGAAGTGGTAGCAAGCCTTTATATTCAGCCTGTGAATGATTCTTCACAGTCAGAAAGGTTTTACAAAACTTTCACAGAAATATCCTAAGACTAGACATTAAAACGAGGCAATTTATTTCCTGATTGAGACTTCAGGCTTACACACTGCAATCCGTCTCCTGAAGTTTGCTTTAAAATACAGCTTCAAGCAAGAGTAAAGCAAGCAGAGCTGCCTAATCTAAATCCCACAGAAACATTGTATCAGCTTGCTGAATAAAGATAGATATCTGAGGTATTAAAATTTCAGTTTTAGCCAAAAAGGAAAGTAGCTTCAACATGCCTTAGGTGGTGTTCAACTTAAAGATGAGAAACCACTCTACCTTTGCATTGTGTACGCTGCTGTGTGTACTACATAAAATCAGGCACAGCCACCAAAGATGGGTCACCAGCTTAAAAAAACATTCCAGGCTAATTGTTAGCCTGCTAATATTCTAATAATCTGTCTGACAAGGCAGATAAACCCACAGCTTTATGAAATAGCTGTGGTTACAATATCATGCCAATATTTCTGAGGCAAATAAAGTAGAAAAAGTTCATCCTTAACTTCACAGAAGAGCAACCTGTAGAAATGTGTTGCCATTGTCAGAGAAGATGATGGAGCAACCAGTTGCATACATTAATATGATTCACTCCACCTAATATGCAAGAAACCCCCCCCAAAATGTTTACATCACTTAGGAAAATCACTTTAAGAAGAGAGATCTCAAGGGTAGATACATTAAAAAAAATCTGGCTCCAGGAAACATAACTGAGGCAGTCAGACTGGGGCTCACGGTGCCTCTCTTGTAGGCAGTTCTTTCTCAGCTGGCTATCATTTAAACAGATGTTAAAAGAAATCCTACAACAAGTTTTAGATTTCTGATTTACAGAGAGATATGTATTGTTTCACTGTTTTCATCACTGGCTCTATAACTGAGAGATATATTTTCTGGTTGATATTGAAATAATTTGAAATACTCTAAAATCATTAAATAATACTTCTATTTGAATTCCTCTGAATTATTTGTTGCAAAAAAAAAACCCCAGAAAAATTATTGCTGACATTGTCTAAATAAGAAAAATGCTATTTTGAAATTCACAGAAATACACTTTATAACTTCTAAGAGGTAAAGTGCAAATTTGAAGAAACCCATCTATGCCTTCAGTCAGGTCCATTGTCCTCTTTTGCTCTAATGACCTCATGCATCTTCCTCAGGAAATCAAAGTAAAAAACAACAAAAACAAACAAAAAAACAAACAGCAAAACTAACCAAACTTGCTATTCTGCAAAAATTATTCTGTACATTCACTTAAAACCTATGCCCTCTGACCTGTTGAGCTAGATTCACCAGGGCTGCTTACAAAGCATAAAGTTAAGCTCTGGTGCAAGTCTGTACTGTGTCAAGGCCAACATCTGCAGTCCTGGACTTTCACATTCTCTTCAGATGATTCTGTTTCCTCTGCTTCTTCTTCATCCTGGCAGTGAATGTTTAGAATAACAATCACATTGGTTTTTTGCTCTAAACTGAAAAAGACACTTGTGAACAAAATTTTCTTCCATGGGATTTCCCAAGGGGCAAAGACACTAAATTAGACATACATTCAATTTCTGTTTACACGTTCAATGAAAACACCCATCACAAATCATGTGACTGTCATTGGATGCAATTGACTTCAAAATTAATTCCTTTTCAGTTTCACTGGAGTCAGAGGGAAAATAACACCATGCAAAATATACTAAGTATATTCTTCCATCTAATATAATCCTGATCCCTAAGATGTACATATTTTCCAGACACTGTCTGGAGCCCTTCTTTTTTCTGTTTAAAGTGACTGTCGGCAACTTAAACCTCGACAATTTCTTTTTGTGAAAAAAAAAAAAAAAAAAAAAATCAACTTTTGCTTCTTTAGATATATTGAGCTTCTTTTAAAAAAAAAAAATCTCAGTGTGGTGCATGTAAGACTTTTGTTCCAGTATTACCAAAGTTAACTTCTTAAAGTAGAGTACTTTTATTATTTCTACACACAGTGTGTTCCCATACTGTCTTTGAAAATTAAGTGCTTCAGTAAAAGTATACAATCATATAATAGTTTGAATTGGAAGGGAACCTTTAAAAGTAATGCAGTCCAACCTCCCTGCAAGGAGCAGGAACATCTTCAATTAGATCAGAGAGAGCAGACCAACCTGATCTTGAATGCCTCTGGAGATATGGCATCTGCCATCTCTCTGGTCAATCTGTTCAGTGTCTCAACACCTTTGCCATAACAAATTTCTTCCTCATATCTAGTGTGAATGCATCCTCTTTTAGTTTAAAAGCATTACTCCTTGTCCTTTTACTACAAAATATTTATTAAAAATCATGAAAGTTTTGAGTTGTTTCAGCTGAAAAAATCTTGTGCAGACCTTTTAAATAGTGCAGTTACTGTATTTGGGCAGTAATAATCTCCATGCTACTCAACAGATCTGAAGAGATAATTAACAAAAAAAACCCAAACCTCAAAAAATCTTGTTATTCTGTAAGCTGAATAGAACTGTGATGTCTTTTATTGGTTTATTTCTGTATGTCTCCTCTCGAGATACTAGTGACACCCACTACCGTATAGCTCCAAGAATATGGCAGAAATTTTCATATAAGGTTTTTTCCATATTTTCCTTGTATAAATTGCATTGACAAATCTGGAGAGTTTTTCCATTGATTCACAGCATTCAATATACTGAGAAGCTACATGCTGCCATTTTGAAGTTAGCACAATTAATTAAACTACCATGACCACTTAACACTCACCATCTCTCACCAAATTCTATTTTCCTCTACTTTTCTCCTTATGCAATGAGCGATAATCAAGATAAAAGATTAACGGTGAAACAGTGAAGTGCTGTTGCAGTTTCACTTCCTTTTGCATAGCTGTTTTTTGCTTTCCACTCTGCAAGCAGGACAGGATTTTGCTTCCACTCTTTTGTCACTGCTCTGCAATCCATCAGGATTCACAACAAATCTTCTCTATCTGAAGCAGAGTTCCCTTTCCCTCTCAAAACTTATTACTGATACATCACTGGAGAACAATCTCTCTTCAGGTGCAGAGACTTTAGCAATTCTTTATTCCAGTTCTGAGCAATCTCTTTTTCTCTCTCTCATTTCTTTTTTTCCGCTCAGATCAGGACACACAATGCAAATCCATATAATTAGCCAGTAAAAAGCAGTACTATTATCTCATCTCCTCTCTACATTCAATGATATTGGAAACGATGGCCATCTTAATTGTTGCCACCTTAACTGAAGTCCCCATAACAAGTAGGTAAAATCTTGAAGAACTGGGAGCCAAAGAGTGTGCTTGTATGAAAAGAAGACCTCATTTTTTAAAGTTAGCTTCTTCTGGAAATGAGTGTTCAAAGTCACAATATATCAAAGTCTGTTTAGCCAGTCACTTTGATCATCTTCAATCAAATTGCTTCTTCTATGAATGAATGAACTATCACCACTGAACAAGTCATATTATTGTACTGTCATTGAAAAAAACTGCCTGGAAAAAACACTGCAGACTCGTGTCACAATGGTTCTTTGGACAACACTTAGTGAAAATGATGAAAGAATGATTGATTTATTCTAAATCAGCTGTTTTCTTCCTGTGACTTAAATATTCTGTTGACTAAGATAATGCCTCAATCTCAAAAACTGAGTTAGCCAATTTAAAATCACTCTATCATAGCTTTCTAAAGCACTAAGGAACAGTATATTGACTGTTATTTTGAGTTCATCAAATAGTTTAAACTTTATATAATTTGTGAAGCTTATCTGCATCAGTAGGTTGTCTCTAAATGTAGAGTTATCAACACCGAAGTTTTTCACTGAGGCCCTGAGAGACAAACCTTTGAAGTGGATCTGCCAGCATATTTCTATAAATTAAGTACCCTCAAATGTCAAAAACTTTTGAATCAGAAAAATCAGATATCACAAAAATATAACAAAACCCAAGCCTTCTAGATAGGAAAAAACAGGCAAATAAGCCAAAAAAAAAAAAAAAAAAGCCAAACAAACACACAAACAGTCAAACAAACAAAACAAAAAACCCCAATGTCTAAGAGAGATATAGTAGTATTATAAACCTATGACTTCGATTAGATTAAAAGTGTAACACCTCCCTACTGATGTTTCCGTGCTATGGAGATGTTTTATTTTCTTTCTTTTGTTTTTTTTTAGTCTTCTTCGCAGAGAAAACTTTTCAGGTTGCCTGCCTTGTAAGAAACTATAAAGTCCTTAAGCCTTAGGAAAGTTTCTTTCTTTCTATAGTTTCCAAGGCCTGCTGTTTCTGCTTGGACCTCATTTCAGCAAAGCCCTCCCAGCTCCATCCAAAGTCTCCACTATTCTGACAGCTCACTTCCTTAGCCAGAAAACTTTTCTGCCCCACTGCACCCCCTGCAAAAATCACTCAGCACTGAGGCCATGCAAATGTTGATTCTGCAAATGCAGTCTCTTGTTTTTTAAACACTTTGCCTGACCTGCTATGTAGCAACAGCAAAGCAAATACAGATTATTTATTACTGCTCTTTTGCCTCACCTCAAGCATAACTGAATAACACACACAAGACACCCATCACACTCACCAAATCCAGAATTTTGTTATCTGGACATAACTGGGTGTAAGAAGTTCAGAATTCGTGGTTAAAACTGAAAAACTTTGCCTACGACTACACTCTGGTGCTGCAAATCAATAAATCAGTTTAGGTATGAAGAGCAGTCTAGGTTAGGTAACATTCAGTTTTATTGGAGCTCACTTAGAATTTTCACCACAACACATTAATGTATGGAACACTGATGTATTCCAATTCCTATTCAGTATCATTCACTGCTGCCTCATGCCTTCTATTAGAGCAGAAAGAAATGTGTGTTATAAATGGAATTCTAAGAAAGAAAAAAAAAAATAGACATCAAGCTTGTATGAAAATTAGAAAAATTTGCTTCTCTTGCTCTACTTACTAGTTGTAATTATAATTTCACACTGTTTGTTTATTTGCAGAAGCAATGCCTGCTGGATCATATTAGCTTGCATGTAGATGTGCGAGCAATCAAATCCTATTAATTTATAAGAGGATTCTCAAAGGGGAATCTGTAACTGATGCAAATTAATGAAACCTTTTTTGACAACATGAGCCAAAGTAAATGGTATAAAGTCCAAAATTTGTAAGCAGAAGGAAACAGAAAGGAAAAGAGCTGGTAGCATAGCTCTGTTACAGTTTAAAGCTCTTTGCCTTCATCAACTGTTCTCAACTGCAAGTTCAGTTAAAATATTACTAGTCTTCTAACCCAAATTACAGAAGCAACACAATATTTTTCCACAGCTAGAGCAGAAGGAAACAATTGGGTAACCAGGAGACCACCCAAGCCACGTCACCAGAGCCTCCTATACATCCTTCAGCCAAGAATTCTTTCACTATCTGTTTTGTCATGCATTTAATTCCTTCAAGAGACATAATTCTGTAAACAAAAACATGAAGAAATAAAAACCTAGATCTGAAGGAAAGCATATTCTGGTGATTCTGACTTGCTAAGGGTACTCATTTTGGTTGGAATAGAGTTAATTTTCTTCACAGTAGCTAGAATGGGGCTGTTTTGGATTTGTGCTGAAAACACAGCTGATAATGCAAAGCCATTCTTGTCATTACAGAACAGAATTTACACAGAGTGGAGGCCTTTTCTGCTTCTCATGCTGCCCCACCAGTGAGCAGGCTGGAGATGCACAAGGCATGGGGAGGCAGCACAGCTGGGACAGATGACCCCAAATGACCAAAGGGTTTTCCCAAACCATATAATGTCATGCTAAGTATATAAAGCTGAGGAAAGAAGGAAGGAGAAGGACTTTCAGAGTGATGGCACTTGTCTTGCGAAGTAACATTTTCACATAATGGAGTCTTGTTTTCCTGGGGATGTCTGAATGCCTGCTTGCCAATGGGAAATTGTGAACAAATTCTTTGTTTTTCTTTTCTTGTACCTACATTTTTTTTTCTTTCACCTTATAAACTGTCTCTATCTCCACCAAAAATTTTTCTCACTTTTACCCTTCTGATTCTTTTCCTTATCCCACTGTGGGGGAGCAACTGCACTGCTGACTGGGGTTAACCTTCAACACCAAGTAACACAGTCCTTAAGGTATCCTGGAATCAATTGGTACTTCATACATAATGCTTAAAATACAAAGAAAATGAAGGACTATTTATTCTTTTCCTGTGCATGAGATCAGGTTCTGATCTTAACTTAATCCTTCCCCTGGTAGCAGTGGTACTGCACAAAATCTACAGAGCAGAAGTGCTGCCACACTCGGGGATACAGGAGTGGATGGACATTGGATGTCCCCTTGAGAACAACACTGGGACCACAAGCTGTGGCTGACCATGTACTAGGTTGTAATAAAGAAAATAAGGCAGATGGAAATACTATAGGATTATACTGAGCAATCCATTTACATTTTTTGGTGTCAAAAGCTTATAAGAAGTTTGTGTTTACATTATCATTGTGCTCTTACAAGCAGTTATATATTATAATAATAACTTGGTTTTATTTTGTGCGTGTGAACATTAAAAATATACATCATGCCTTCTTACAAAATTTACTTGACAGACAAAAGTTTCAGTTCTTAAAAATTCGTAAATAATCATAAAAATAATTACAAAAACAATGAAAAAATGTAAGAAATACCTAGAGATCATTCCACCAGTGCCAGAGGTCACTATCAAAACATAGCATAATACAAAATATCTTCATCCTTCATGGAAACATTTACAGTAAATCTAAGTATTCTTTTCCATTCTGAAATTTAGTACAAGGAGATGAAGTACAGGCCACACTCCAATTGTAGTGATAGACTGATTATTTGTGAAAGTAAAGGAAATTACAATGAGCCGCATAGGCCAATACTTATCAAGAACCTGTAGCTCAGATTTCAAAATTGTCCAACTATTGTTCTTACCACACTCGTTTTTGACAAGATAAATGAGTCTCATTTTCACTTAAAAGTTCAAATATCAATTATTTAGGTTCTCTATCAGCATTTTCACAAATTGAAGTAGCAAGTTTGAAAGAAAAAAAACAAACAACAAAACTATAAGATTTATTGCAATTTTCTTCACAATGGCCAGAGTTTAAAAAAGCTTTATTTTTAATGATACACAGATCCCTGTGAAAAATTGAGAGTAATGAAGAATATTCTGTGACTACTGAGTATTTTTTAACAATTACTTACCATCCTGCATAGCATATGTCATCACCAGCCCTACCTGGTTGGCTTCAATTTCCAGCCTTTGAAAACTGTTATAAATTTCTTTTATAGAAAAGATGTTGTGTTTCTTTACAAACAAGGATAAAATAGTTCCTTAATCTTTGTACTACCTGCCTTGTTAAGCATTGTTTTTAAAAACCAAGGTACTGTGATTGAATTTTCACAGCTCCTTCTTAACCTGTCATAGTGACAGATTTGTGACCAACAGCTGTGTCTGGCTCCACTGGCACAACATCTTGCCTGGAGCCCTCTCTGAGAACAATGTCTATTACCAGAGAATCATTGGTGATCTCCCTAATGGCATGGACAACCACAGTCACTTCTTCTGAGCCTTCTGTTCAAATTTGAATCTATCAAGCTAGAAAAGTTGTACCTCAAAATCAAAGCTAAAACTCCAAATTAGATGAATGTCTAAAAATTAAAGGAAATGTCTTTATCTCAGCACCATAAACAGCACTTTCAGATATATTCTTTCTTCATTTTTCTCATTACATCTGACTCAATTTTTAAGAGGTACCTCAAAATCTTTTCAAGATTTCTTTCCTATTCTCTGGATTTTCTTGTGCTTTTTGGTTTAGTATATATTTACCCAATTAAAAGTTATAATCCTTAATTTTGAGATTCAACATTTAAAGTGAAATACAACTTCTCTTTTCTGTTGCTTTCACTTTTTAAATAGCTGAATACATACCTCAGTTGCAAATCAAGTTCTCAGGAAACTTTATGGAGAGAATTTCTTCTCTTCTTCTCTTTAAAAATAAGCACTCAGAAATTTAAGATTTTTTTTAACTGATTACCTCATCCAGAAAAAAACACTTTAGTATTCTTCTGTTCAGTACATGACAATTAAGACAAAGATACTGTAGAAACACTGGGAGTATTTAAATTTATGGTCAAATGCAGTTTAGTCAGGTTTCAATATTCTTGCAGTCTCAGCATCTGAATTATATATAGGATTCCAATAAATCAGTCCATGACACCAGTAGTATAACTTCTTTAAATTCTAATAAATATTTCCATTTATATGTAAGGGAAGAAATATGTAGAAGGAATAAATTATCTTTGGTTGTTATATCATTGCACTGGACTTCATGTTAACCAGATTTATCTATCACAACTTTTTCAACATTCTGAAGATTGAATGCCCTGTTGTGTACATATGGCCTTTATTCTCTGTTTATAACTGTGTGACATTATTTCCTATTTTACAGTGGAATGCATTCTGATCATGGCTGAATCAGTAGCTTTCAAGCTGAGATAATCAACAAAAATATGACTGGGGGTTATGGGTCAGTAGCAAATAGAGTGATTGCAATCCCAGCTCTTCAGATTTCTGAGCAAGACCTCTAGCAATGACATGAATGAAAGAAACACCAAACAGCTCCAGAAAAACTTTTGGTTTTCACCTCATGATTAATTCAGGACTTGGCAATTCTGTGTTAAATGAATACTTTTTCTCTTTCCTGCCACTCCTGATTAGTTTACTAATGCAACTTCTACAAGATGAGTTATTGTTGCTACAGAAGTTGAGTATATTTAAACTGATCATCTTCATATTCCATTTAGAAAAAGTAAATAAAAAACCATTGGGTTCCTCATTGTTAATCTGTAACTTTTCTGATTCTTTTCAGCTAGTTCCACACTTCCTTGAATCTGGCATTAAGATGCTTTCGAATCTCCTCAAGCTAGCTCCTGTCTAGAGCTAACTCTTCTTTCAATAGTTCATTTAAATAAAACTGTCAAAATCCTCTGCCTTTATCACAGCAGATGATGTCAAATACTCCCTGGTTCACCAGGGATTTTCAGTGTTTGCTGAATGTACTAAATCAATATCCATTCCTGTCAACTGAACATCACTCATAACTAATTTTACTTTGAAGTAAAGATTGCATTTCATGATTGGAACATTGGTCCACTCACAGATTTCCTTTAAGAAAGCATTTTATTACAGTTAAATTATCCTAAATTATTTTTTATGATTATTTAATTATGAGATGCGTATATATGTGTACTGTATAAAATAAAAATTCCTTCAGTTTGTAAACATCAGAACTTCACGTTCCATGGAACATCTCAAGGAATCACACAGTGTACCAGAAATTTCTCTAGAGATTTCTAAGGCAGAAAATAATGATTTTATGATTTATAGACTTTTCCTGTCCATCTACACATGTAAATATTTCATATTAGAATAGACAAGTGAACTGAAAATAAAATAATCAGAAGGCTCTATGCCACTTTCCCAGAATGAGCAAGCTCTTTTCATTGTATTAGGTTTTGTTGGGTTTTTTTTCATGAAAACTACTCTGTTGGAAAACTGTAGGTCAAATTCACCTGATCAAATATTAATTTCTACATATATATCACTAAGAAAGAAAACCTAAGCTTCTTTTATGTCTAGGGAAAGCACCAGTTTCAAGCTATGACTAATGTTGTTCTAGAGTAAATATTTAAAACCTTACAGATGAATACCTAAGAAATGCCTTCTTTTCCTCCTCTGGCATGAGAGAGAACTATATTGTAAACATTTTAAGTGATATGAAGTGAGCCTCCCACCAATCTTATATCAGGTTTTTTGTGGGTTTTGTTTGTTTGGGTTGTTGTTTTTTTTTTTTAATAAGTTAATAGTTTAAGGTGTTAGAAATATTTCTGGAGGCCAAAGATCCTATGCAAGATTTTTATTTTTTTTTTTAGATTCACCTTACACAATGAGTTCAGAATCTCAGTGACTGAGATATCTTTCAGAAGGGAAGATAAATGAAACTCAGGAATTTCAGGAAGACTGTACCATTTAGCAAAGCGCCACACCTTTAAAAAAACTGTTTTTATTTAAGATCTCCAAGCATCACACATAGAAATCATCTTCAGCTCTTGGGACCCTAAGTGGAAGATATGGTATAGACTATGAACATATATGATCCTTCTTAGTTTGTCCTAAGCCTAATAATTGTAAAGCTATTTTACAAAAAGAGAAATATCTTCAATGGGAAGGGCTAGGAAAAACTGAAGACTAAATATCTGATAGCTCTTTCTAAAGGTTTAGAAGTACCACATGAAAGCTGGGGAAGACAGATATAGTCTTTACCATATGTCAGGTGTCTGATCTTGCCTGTACTCACGTCTTACATGACCATACAGAAATTGAAGGAAGAACATGAATCCTTTGCTTCTGGCAATGGACACCAGATTCTATAGAAAGCTGGTACTTAGACTGAAATTCCATGTTCCATTTTACTGAAAAGTAAGATACTGCACACAACCATACAATCATAGTTTCCTAGTCCAATGCTCTGCTCAAGCAGAGTCAGCTACAGAAGTTTGCCTTGTACGTGGTCCAGTTGAGTTTTGAGTATCTTCAAGGCTGGAGACAGAGCCATTCTGGACAAACAGTTTGAGTGTTTGGCTTTCAGAAAGTGAAAAAGAATTCTCTAATTTAAACAGAAGTTTGTGGTCAATGACTTTATCTTCTTCTTATGGGCCTATTTTACTATGTCCATGTCTCACTTGTGCATAGTAGACCAGGACCATACGTAGTGGTCCAGATGTTGTCAGAGCTTAAACATTACACACTAAATGAAATTTACTGAAATTGGGAATTACTATTTATATATGAATTCTCAGTACTGTCACTGAGCCAAAAATCAGCTACTGACATAGTGTTTTTAAGGAAACACGGTCCACTGAAGTCATTATAAGAAATTAATATCCTATGATGAAGAACTGGAACTCAAAAGTAATACCCCAGCATTCCTGCCTTGCAGTCTTATTAGATGCAATAAATTCAACACTCAGGCTTCATTTTTGGCACTTCCTTCATATCAACATGCAAGCAACCTTTTGATTTTGATCTTGACAGCTGACAAAATGCATCTAGTCGTAAAGACTCTTTGCACAATGGTGCAGAAATGGTTCTGCCTCCAAGAAAAGCCATAAGCACATCATATGGCTGTTTCATGGTCTTGGTAGCACACATTTCTGAGGTGTAATAAAAAATGGAGGTTTACCATTTCACCTCCAAGCTTCAGATGTTATACAAGGAATAATTTTTAAGGCTATCCTTATCTATTAATTTTGTTTTAAACTATGCAGTTTTCTGCACTTCAAATTTAACACCAGCATTCATTTATCACTGCAGGGCATCACAGACAGCTGCAAAGTGAAGATTCAACTGGATGTTAGCAGACTCACAGAAATATAACGTTGCCCTGGGTTACAGCTACAGTCTAATTTTGGTTGGTGAGTAAACACATTTGAATTTGGTTGTTTATTCTTTGATCATCATTTGTTGGCCTTTTGAACAATATTGATATTAATCTTTTCTTCATCATATGCCTTGTTCTACATTTGTCTTTCATCTTAGAGTGGCTGTTTTTTTCTAGAAATGAAACCATCCCATATTCTTTGGCTTTTTTACTGAGAGCTGTCTTCCAATTATTTTTTTTTTCCCACAGAAAGACAGCTGCCAGGTCTCATAGTGTCTATCATGTTACCCTGATCTTCTGTGTGATGCACCAGCCAGAGAATTTTAGAAGTCTGCTTTCCTACACTAGTAATTCATGAACTGTGCCTCTGGTCATTTACTTATGTGTGAAATCTACAGATCATGAGCAACAACAGAACTAGAAAATATCCAGTGCAGAACAAGCACAGTAGCAAAACCTCTAGAAAGATGAATGATTTTGCAACTTCAAGTTTTATATATATTCACCCAGGACAAAATTATTTTTCCATCCTAAATAATCCAGGGACAATGGCTATATAGGCCTATGGAAAATACTATATACAGTGATTCTGTTCATTACAGATGAATTTTGTCATCTTCCTCATGATAAGAACTTCATTACATGAACACACATTCCGATACGCATGATACACAGGAAAATTTACAAAACTAATTAAAAAATTGAACTAAAGCTTGAGTAAATTCAATTTATCATCTAAGACAGTAGTTCTGCAGCTGTTAAAAGGCCAAATTTTTAATCTTTATAAAGGAAGTTGAAATAATTTTATTACATGTATGAAGTTATTTCATTGACAGCTATCCTTTTCTTCACTATTGAACCATACTTTGTTATTTTAAACACATCACTTTACTGCCTGTATTGAAATAACTACTTAATCCTTGCAAAAAATTTAGAATATTCTTTCTGTTTGAGGTAAAAATAATGTTATAAAAATACATGTGTCAAGACAGAAAAAACTTGGAATGTGTATTTCTTCATGTACATTTTTCTCTTTAAGTTCTTGCAGCAATGTTCTATTCAGTGCTAAAATGTATGGTAGTCTCTGTTAAAGCTGCAGCATAAACATTTTTCAGAGTAATTTCAATTTATTCATGGAAGCATATGACATTTGTTTGATGTCTTAGAACAAATTATAGCCTGTGAGACACCAGAACAGTGACAAACATATGGTGGTCCATCCTGCCTAATATAATATTTTAAACAAATGGCCGTCCCAGACTTCTCTGATTTTTATAGGCATCACCAGAGAAATATCTGGAGTTTCATGCTTCGCATTTAAATTAAATTTCCACCACTCTTGCCTTGCCTTGACTATTTCCTTGCTCCTTTCCTGTCCTTTCTGCCCTGCTGCCTTTTCTTTCATCCCATAAAATGAAACAGAACAGAAAATATTCAGCAAAAATGGCTTGTCAAAAACACAGAGTGAGATTCTTCCAGTCTGTAACCAAACCATTTTGAGGCTCAAATAAATAAAGGGAATAAGACCTTCCAAAGAAACTTACATCAAAACTTACCCTTCAAAGATATTGTTCAGAGGAACAAGAGAAAGAAGTTGTAGGAAAGGACAGGAAAAAAGCTGAAACAAATTAAAAAGGCCATTCAAAACCATATAAGCCAATAACTTTAACAAATAACAATTCACCAATATATTTTGGAAATTTTTTGAACAGTAACTGACCGTCCAAAAGTTTAGCTGACTTTCTCATTTTTCAGTCTTATCTTACTCAAAAAAGAAACCAGGAACAAAGAACCCCAAGAGTTTTGCACAGATATGTATTATCCATTACCAGTTGATAAAGCATAGGGTAAAATGGTACAAAATGCTATGCCTTAATTTCACTTTATTTCTATTAAGTCATGCTGGGCTGGTTTTTTATCTGATTTCTCATTGCAGCTTTTTTTCCTAATGTTCTGATGATCTTGTCTGTAATAAATCTTCTTAAGGGCTTCTCCCTTGACGATATATGAGATTACGAGGTCAAGGCAAACCAGTGGTATGTATGACTGATCCATATTTCTGATCCTCTGTCCTTAGATTTATACTAATAAATGAAATGTGGCTAATTCTGCTTTCCAGTGCTAAGGAGAAGTGGCATGGGATGTCATAGATTTATCTACATGTTAATCTCACTTCTTAAATAGGATGTCCTCAATGAAATTGTTTATTGTCCCACTACAACTCTTGTTCTTGTAACCACTGTAAAAGTTTATCAGTAGAGGCAATTTGACAACACAGAGAACTACATTTAGATTCCTGAGAATGTTCTGACCTTGTTTTTTTCAGCAAGAGTAGGCTACTGTGTAACTTACTTACATATTCTTATGCAAGAGTAATTCAGGGAAATATTAACCTTCACCAATTCAAATTGGAAATCTGAAACTGAGAAAATCTAAAAATCGGTAAAGATGATTTTTTCATCCAGTGGTTTAGTCCTTCCTCAAGTAGGCTCCCATTTCAACAACTTCCTCCAAAGTGTTACAGTGGTCTAGTACTGTTGAGATGTCACCACTTCAGCATTGGTGGGTCTGGTTCTCCTCTACAAAACATTTGTAAGCAGAGCTCACTTCATGTTTCTTTCTTGTAGATCAATATAATTACCTTCTCTC
Organism: Calypte anna; assembly: GCF_003957555.1. Classification (NCBI taxonomy): domain Eukaryota; kingdom Metazoa; phylum Chordata; class Aves; order Apodiformes; family Trochilidae; genus Calypte; species Calypte anna. Next base: position 73,662,410 of record NC_044246.1, read on the forward strand.
TTCAACAAGCCTTGTAGTTTGTTTGTTCACAATCTGCACAGAAGTGTGTAATATTCACATGGAGAGAATGTCAACACTCCTCATACTCTACCTGCTCAGCATTCTCAACATTCCACCCTTTTCTTTTCTATTTTTTTTCTCTTTTTATTTTTTCTTTTTTTTTTTTTTTCTTATAACTTGAAAAACAGAAAAGGAAAAGTTATTTTTATTTTCAGTGAGTCACACTGGATGCATATCTGATATGTGTCTCTAATTCAACAGTGCAAAACACAGCTTTTTCTTCTGCTATGTGTTCCATTTACCACCAAAGAAGCCAACTATCTAATTACACTAAATGTGTACCCCTTCTGGAGAATTTTTATTAGCAGAGTTTAAGCAAACAAAAGCAATTTATACTCCATTGAGAAATGTCTATGTACTTAACCTAATGGGAAGGGAAATAGTTTAAAATTTGTCCTTTGAACCAATCTATGTAAAATCCAAGTTATGGAGTTTTTCATCCCAAAGGACACCATATGAACAAATTCCCCACATGGCATTTTACAACTAATTTTCATCTCCTTGAACTAAGCCTAAACAATCTGACAACTGGTTTATGCAAATGTATTCTGAACTTCTTTGAAGTAGCTATTTTTAAAGGCAGATACCATCTCCGCTTGGGGCTGAACTCTGGAATGATTTATATTTGTTTCAATAATAAAAAAATGCTAGAAGTTATTTTCTACATGGCTTGCTCAATTAGATACATTTATTCTGACAGGAAGTGCTGAAATGCTAGCAATGAGGTTCTGGAAATACATATTTGAGTTTAGGATCAAAATTCAGCATAAAATTCCAATTGAAACAAGTCTCGAATCTTTGAAATAAGTTGGGAGGCATGTATTATTTAATCAGCCCTACATTCCAACACAGGTTGACCAAGTCAAAAGCTCTTCTCTGAAGGGCCATGTGGAGAAGGAGATGGCATGAAAAGAGGAGCTGAGACCATACGAACAAAATCCATAACCTGGGTTTAGGGGAGAAAAATAACTGAAATAGAATTTGTTAAAACAAAGTTTTAATGGGGAGGCATTAGAATGCTTTTAGCATTCTACTTTTAGCATGAAAGTAGTTTCCAAGGCATCTGGAAAACCATCTGGGTTTAGATACTAATAATTTATTTGTAGAATAGTGGAAAAAAAAACAAAAAGCAAAAAAAAAAAAAAAAAAAACTAAAAACCAAAAAGCAGACAAGCTTCTGAATATTCAAGGCCCTTTTCTGATTTCATAGCTTGCCTTGATCTATGTACTTGGTCAGTCCAGTGTCCAATGGGATAGCATTCTAGCATTGAACTTCTCCTGAAGTTCAACAAAGGGAAGTTCAGAGTCCTTCTTCTGGGGAGGAACAAGCCCATGCACCTGTATATTCTGAGGTCTCACTGGATGGAAAGTAGCTTTGCAGAAAAGGATTTTGAGGTCCTTTTGGACATCAAATTGAACAGCCAGAAATGTGCCCTTTCAGCAAAACAGACTAATGGTATGCTGAGCTACATCAGCTGGAACTTTGACAGCAGGTTGAAAGAGATGAACATTTTTTTCTACACAGCACTGGTAAGACCACATCTGGAGTTCTGTGTCCAGTTCTTCATTCTCAATTACAAGAGAGAGAGCCCAGAATCTTTCCACGTAGTATGGAGGCTTCAGCAAAGGACCATGAAGATGGTAAAGGGACTGGAGCATCTCTACTGTGAGGAAAGGTTCAGACAGCTGGAACTGTTAAGCCCAGAGAAGAAATGTCTCAGGGGAGATCTTATCAATGCATATAAATACCTGAAAGGAAGGTACAAAAAATATGGAGCCAGTCTCATCCCAGGGGTTCTCAGAGACAGGACAAGAGGCAATGGACAAAACTGAAACACAGGAGGTTCTCTCTGAACATCAGGAAACACTTCTTTACTCTGAGAGTGACTGAGCACTGGCACAGGTTGCCCAGAGATTTTCTGGAGTCTCTATCCTTGGAGCTATTCAGAAGGTGTCTGGACACGGTCCTGGGCAACTAATTCTAGGTGGCCCAATTTGATCACAGGGTTTGGACAAGATGACCTCCTGAGGTGCCTTCCAACCTCAATCATTCTATGATTCTGTGATCCAAGAATGGTTTCATCTAATTCTTTATGTCATTAGATCCTGGTTAACATACCAAAAGAGGTATCATTCATTACCTTTGATATGTACTGACTTAAAGAAATAAGGATATATGCCTATATTCCTCTACAATAAAAAATTGCTACTCTTAACTAAAGCTTACCTGTAGGATTTGGTAAAATTTTGGTGAAATATCTGTTTCTTATTGAAATGGAGGTGTATGTATTTGGGGTTTTTTCTTGATGTTTATGATTTCCACTCTGATTCTTTGGGCAGGAAGAATTAACTCTCACCATATATGTTATAATACTTAATATAATATTTAATATAATGATTTTTGCTGTCATACTGGAAATATTAATAGAAGACATTATGGAGAGTTGAGGTAATTTTGGTTTTTTGCAAATTTTTAAGACTCAGACTAGATAAAGATCATTGATGTAGAAAATATGCTAGAATGAAGTAATGGATTTTTCCAGATTAAATTATAATTGGCTAATATGCGATTTTAATTTCAGGATTAGCACAGACTCTTTAATGATCTAATAGCTGTCTTTTTATCATTTAACTCTCAGCTTCTCAGATGCTGAAAGTGTGGTCCACAGTGTGATGAAATAAAAATCGTCATCAAGGGATGCCATATTTGTTACCTATCAGCATTCAGTGGAGTGGTATTTTAACTGAAAAATTACTTAACAGGCAAACTCAAAAACTGAGCTGAGTAAAAGATGAATGCACTTTCTTTTTTTAAAGTGGAGCAGCCAAATGGCATTTCAGCTTGTATACTGAATTCACTGGTGAAGGGTCTCTTCTTTCTTTGTTTGTTTTTTTTTTACCAGATGTTTACATTTTGTTGATAGTCTGTTTGGGGTTTTTTTGTTTTCCAATAAGAACAACATGTTCAACTATTAAACAACATATCAACCTGCAAAAATAAAGCTTTAAAAATCAAAATAAGTAAGAGGGGGAAGGGAGGCAATCTTTCTAGGTGAAATGAGCCATACAATATTAAACATCAGTCAGTACTTCCTGAGAATGTTGGCTGGTAAAATACCTGTCAGTAGAATCAGTTAGAATTATTTCCACATTATAGATCAACACAATTTGCTTATAGCTTCGAAAGTGCAAAGGAACTTGATTTGTTTCCTGCCACATTGCCAACACAGTTCTTCAAAAGCCAGTTTTATCAGCTCACTAAGATTATCTGGAGTTCTTATTCCACTCATTCCATGAAACTTAATTTGGAAACTCTTTCTGTACCAATCTTGGACAATCTATTTAACTAAGGCAATTTCTAGCTTTCTGAACTATTATCCTTCCAAATTATTCCACTTTCCTACTGTTTCCTTCTTCGGTCTGCTCAGAGAAGTAGGATAGATGTTTTGTCTCATTTTTACCTTATGTATTTTTTCTGCACTGACAGCTATTTCTGCATGCAATGGTGCCTGCTAAGCAATTCAGATATTCAGCACAGTGTCTTTAAAATGACAAGAGGTGAAGAGAGCAGGAAATCTCACTTGAAAGGCATTTTTTTGCCTCATGCTAGTCTAAAACACATGTACTTGTGCCTCAGATTGAAGATACCAGGTTTTCTCAGGCTTTAAATGAAAAAAAAAAATGTTTCCCAAGAATAAAGGGCATATATATATATATGTAAATCTACCTGATTTACTTCAGATGACAAAGAAATTGTAAATTCTAATTATCTATGCAGAAGGCAGATAAAATACTGGAGTTATTTTTAGCATTGTAGAATGTCTAAAATTCCAGATTAATTTTTTCAGATCTAAGCAAGTAAATAAGTAACAAACTAAAAAAAACACATACTATAAAAATCACAAAACCAAAAAGTTATAAATCTATACTCATTATGGACTAAAATTCAAAAGCATTAAAAAACCCTGATACTCTTTTGTACTTTGTGACTTTTCTGCAATTTTTCTTAATTCTGTGGTGTGTTCTCTATGTTGAACCATGACATAAACAGTCCTAGAAGAAGTAGCCATACTCATCTGCAACTAGTTTACCATGATAATCTATCTGGCTGTACTACTTCTGAGACTTGCTCCTTGGAAGCCACCTTAGCATTTCTGTATGGTTCTCCCATTCAGCTGCTCAGCTATACTGTAAGAATTTTTGTTCAAATTGCTGTGCACCATCTGGAAAAATTATCTCAAACCATAAATCTAATGGCAGATGCCTTTGTTCTTGCTGAGAGGTGGTGGAATCAGTTGCAGGGATGGATTGAAGATTGAACAAGAAGACCAGACTGAAGAACATTAAGAGTTCTACTAAACTGGATGTCTCCTTCCTTGTGTTTGGCATACATCTTGTCTATCCCCGTGTAGTCACAACATAAGTTTGAGCTCTCTGTTTTCATGATGATACCAAATTCCCTAATTCCTAATGTAATCTCTACATAGGGTGAAGCCAGTAAACTTGAATGAAGACAAATGTCTTCTTTTACAGGTGGAATTTTATCTATCAGCTGTTCATGGGGCAAGAACTGATGGTATTCTTTGAATCTGTGATCTATTACATAGAGGATTTAAAAACTTGTATACTATTAAAAGTAATCATAATGGTTCTATCTGCCCTTTACACTCAGGACAGTAATCTGTGGTGTAAATTCAAGTTTCAGTTCAGTTTATTTGTATAGTGAATATAATTCTTAGAGTTTCCTATTACATATAGTGAATTCCAAGAAGCTGGTGACAGTATAAGATACAATAACAAATTCAGAACCTTACACGCTTATTTGAAATGACCACTTTTTTAATATGTATGAGAATTAATTAAATATATTTTACTTTCAGAAACAATAACAGATCTCTATGGTAATATGCAGTGACTATTATTTTCAAATCTATTTTATACAGACACATGCACAGAAACACACAGAATTACATTAGATAGTGACAAGATGAATATTTATTCCTATCTCACCTACCAGGTCTGCAGCTTTATCAGGTCCTGGAGATCTAGAGATGCAACACTGTAATTGTGTAATTTCTCTTTCTTAGTCAGTATTTCAGATTCATTGTGACTCTTAAAAAGAGTTGTCCAAAACCTTCTAATTCAGTAGGGGAATAAGACATTGATAAAGAAACTTTGGTTCCCTTTTTCATATCTAATAATTTAAAAATCATTTGTACTTCTGTTAGGAGTCTATAGCCCACCTCAGCATTATCTAGTATTATGGTCACAATAATATGGTTTGGCCAACTCTTTTTTTTCTTTTTTCTTTCCTATATTCAGTCGTGATTCATAACAGCAAGGGATATATATATATGCCTGAAGTGTGAAGACACACAAAAAAAAGTTTGCACAAGATGGAGATGTTGCAGTGCAAATGTAAAACTTCCCTCTATGATGAACAATATCTGATACACAGCATACACTGTAATACAAACCATTCTATGATTCTACTTACAGTATGTCTGAACTGAGAACAGGTCTCACTTCTTCAACGTTAAAAGCTTTCTGGAAAATAAAAAAGAGGTTTTTGTCACAGTTAAGAGTAAGCAATACAAAGAAACAAGTAAGAAATATCTCAGGTGTTTCCATGAGTTTTTAATTAAGTGAACAAAAATGTCATGAAGCAGGCAGAGTTAGTGCTCAACACAGTCCCTTCCAGATTTCTGAACTCTCATGCACTCCTAATGACACAAAGGACATGACTATAATTTACATTCATATGATGATATTTCATCTTGTCACTGAGGAGGCAATGCTATGACACATAAAATGGCCAATCTCCTTACCAGCTAAGTAAGGCGATTATACCATTTTGGCATGTGGTGTCATGGATTGAAGCACATACCAAGCCATACGTGTACTGATGACAGACAAAATCACGAACTACCTTTGGAAAAGGATGACACTTGTCTTCTCCAGACAATAGATTTAATGAAGTTAGTAAGAAACCAGAGGGATCAAAAATGTGCTGTGATTTATGTCCCATTCTCAGCGAAAAGCAAAAAAAAATAAATTATTTCTTAGAAAAAGACTTTATCAGATGACACAAACAATTTAAAAATGCCTGCTCAGGCCTAAAATTACAGGAAGTTGGCTTGGTAGTAAGTATTCTATTTTTTTTTTTTTTTTCCAGGATAGACAATTATAGTAAGCATTGTTAACTTAATTGTAGTAGCTCTATAAAAACAGTCTTTCTGCAGAGATTCTGAACACCTATCTTCTAGGAAAAAAAAACCCAAACCCAACCAAAAAAGAAATTTTAAAAAAACCCAAAAACCACTAAAATGGAGGAGCTGGCATGAGTGAACATAACTGCATGCTGAGGACCTTAATAGGCAAGCTTGCAAAACTTGTTTTTCCTCAGAATGATCATGAGACTTGTATTCCTCCTTACAAAATCTATCACACTACAAATTACCAATTTACCAGTACCCCATTTTAGGCATGTATTTAGAACTGCGAACCATGCTGGGATGCTGTCACAAATAGTATCCCTCTTATTTTCTTTTAATTTAATTTTGGTTTTCCTATGGAGTTGATTTTTTAGTTCAGAAATGTGTTTCTCATAGCACTAATAGAAATAATAGTTTCATCATAGTAAAATGTTCTGCTTTTTACCCCCAGTGAGTCCCCAAACTATAAGCCAAAAGTCTCCAAACTAGATGTATTGATGGACAATTTATTTTACTGCTATATTGATACTGAACAAAGAAGCAGAAGAAAAAAAGACCCAGGAAGCTGCTAAAACATTTTCAGTCCTAAATTCTTGTAAGCCTACAGTACATTTATTCATCAGATATCAAAACCTGTTTAAGTTTTTTAATGGCTACTAAACTTTCTGAAATTATCTCTCTTGATCAGATATTGGCAGCACCTGGAAGAGGAAGCAGCTTTCTTAGAACATCATTAAACCTAGGACATTTTTTAAATGAAAGTGAATGAACACGCTCTTCAGGTTAGATACTATCTCCTTTTGATCATTTTGATAGCAAAAAACAATGGACGAAATGTTCTCACAGAACTTCCTTTCCAAATGCCTGCAAATATGTCTCCAGCAAGTGAAGGATAACATGGTTTTTTTAGATATGAAATATACTTTTTTAACATGTTTTTCATGAATAGCAGTCAATAAAATTAATCTTTGACTAGTCAATCTTGTAACCTACAAAACTATAACGTCTCAGTGATTTATCCTGCCTATTTTTACATTTTGATTGGATGCCAATTAGAAAACATTTTTTTCTAAAAATTTGAAGTGAGATATGCCATAGAACTAAGGTAAATACATATACATGTTAGTAGTGCTACAAAAGAGTAATTACAGAGAGAAACAGCCTCCACAGGCCTTTTGTGTCAGTTGTGGTAATTTGTAAGCAGCATGGAAAGCATTTATTGCTTCCCAGTTCTCTTTTAAGATTTAATTAATAATTTGATTGTAGTTCTGATAGTGGTTTTCAATAGGGCACCAAGAAAAACAAAGTAAAATATAGCAATGACATTAAGCTCTGAAAATGTATAAAGCTTACATTCTTAGAAAAAGTATTTTGCTTAAGAAAAGCAAAATTTTAAACCAAACATGCACAACTGAAAATACTAAAACCAGAAAGTCTTTAGTAAACTGTAGTTAGGAAGACTGGAACGCAGTTGTCTCAAGATCCAATACGTTTTGAGTTGCCCAAAACTTGAAATAGCAATTTCTGATGTGTCTACTAAAAGTGTCAAGATTCAAAAGGCATTCTCTGTTCAAAAGTAAAATCTGAAGAATTCTGGATTTTCTCTCAGAAGGGCACTGGGAGAGTCACTTGGGCTGCATTTGAAATTGTGTTATTTGGCTATTACTGGATGAATAGACAGGGTTAAAGTATTTGTTTAGCATAGTCTCCAGAGAGTAGACCAAGTAATAAACTACCTGTGCTGTATATAAAAGCAAGGTGCACAAGTACTCCCCCTCTAGATGTTGAACAAAATAGCTCTGGAACAGGACAATTGAAAATGAGAAGCAGAACGTGGCAGAATTACAGGTGTTGAGAATTATAGAAGTCTGTTCAATAGGAAATAAATGCAATGTTTTATCATTTTCTTGTTATCATTTTCATGACCTTTTAGAGGATGAATAAAAGATAAGAGACAAGCAGTTATTTAAATGTCATTAAAGGAGTGAACTAAAAGACTTCACTGCAAAACTGGATTTTTGTGTCTTCTTTCAGAAGAACACATTTTTAAATTCTAATTACTGAGCTTAGAGCACAATAACTGAATTGTCCTGAAATTTTAAATAGAGTAATTGTCTCAAACATTTTTTCTTTAGCATGAGAATTTATAAGGGTGGAAATGGTGGTTTGCTGAATGGAACACATTACTGGATGCTAACTTTATGTGAACTAATGAACTGTTTTATCTCAATATTATTAAATGAATAACTCCTCAGTACTATAATTATCAATAATGACAAAAGCACATAATTTAGCTGCTCATTTAAAAAATCCTATTAATGTGAGAAAATTATTTAATGGATGAAATGGCCTTAATCAACTTTAGCTTTAGAAGTCTATATATCATTTATTAATATGTTCCAACTCAGTAAGTTGATAAGGTTCTTCATATCTTATCTATAATAGTTTACTTGGCCAGAATATTTTAAAAGGTTTCATTCTGCTTTGAGAAAATTGATTTTCTTTTAATTTTTTATAAAATTCTATTTTACTTCACTGTGCTGAGAAGAATGTTAAGATTACATAAAGAAGAGAAGTTGCAGACTTCTTAAGTGCTTTTCTGCCAAGTTATCTCTCTGGCTTATTTCTCTTGCTATTTCAGAGCAGAAAAGTATGTTGGTCTCTTTACCAGCATATATATCACATCTTCTGGGCAAACAAACCATCCAAGAGGTGGTTATACAAAATGAGGTGAAATCAGGTAACTATAAAAAGGAAAACTGGATTAACCTCTGCAAACATAAAACCATTCTGCTGCTTCATGAAAGTACTGAAGATTGAACTCTTGACACTCCTATATTTTTGTGTCTGATTGCTGTTTAACTCCAGGGCATATATAATCCCTATCACTTTCTTCTGTGTAGAGGATTTTTATTCATATATACACTTGAAATGATTGACATATTATGGAAGGAGCTGAGTAACAAAAAAACACAAACAAAAAGAAAGCTGAACAAAACTTTACAGACTTTAATTTATAAGGAAAGTATTTTCATAGCTTTCTACTATTCACTTTTGTACTTCTGTATTCAGCATTGTATAATTTTCTTATGGAAAAGAATAATATCCCTCACTGATAATAGTCAGCCCAATAGCAAAAGACCAACAAATTTAAGTTCATTATTAATTTTGTTTGTGACTCACCTGTTAAAAGTTAGTTATGAAACAAATTATTCCCTGTATATATTTACTGCATAAAGAGATGTGGACAGAGAACCAAGGATATCAATGCAGGTGAAGTAATGAAAGATTTTCCTTGAGGTTTAAATTGCTAAAAAGTGAGTGATACGTCATTTAGAAACAGAATAGTGCATGTTAATTGTAAAAATTATAGTATAAATTTTATATTGTATTATATATTTATATATACTTAGTTAACCCAGTTAAAATGTAAAGGTGTTGTCATTCTCATCGTGTCAGAGATATCCTAAAGAAGTTTTAAGGAGGAAAAAAAAAAAAAAAGCTTTGAAAATTAGTAAAAGAATACTTGTCTTGACAAATAGATAATGTCATTATGATTCAAGAGTTTAGAAGAGGTGGTATAAATGGAAGAATTCAAGCAGTGCACAGGCAAAGCAGGCTGGGAAAGAATAGAAACCCCTCCACACACAACTAGATTTCTTTATATAGCTTTGATACCGGGTAGCTCCGTGCTTGCCCTTGCAGTTTTGGCAAAGTCATTTCACTCCCGTTTTGTCACTTTTTTGTCTGTAAAGTAGGGAAGTTGAGCTAATGAGATCCTGGAAAAGAGCAGTGGCTTTGTGTCTGAAGAGGAAAGTTAAGTTTCTAAAAGTGTTAGACAAATGACTTAAAAATTCTTACATATCACTTGTATACAAGGAGAGTTTGAGTCAAGGAAGGTACAGGACTGAGAAGAAGATTCTCTGAAAAGTAGAAACAATTCTGGAACTGGAATAAATATTACCACATTGACTGAAAGTAATGAAATACATTTCAGGAAGCTGTTAACATGAGTTCTGCCCCTCCTACAAGTGAATTTGGAAAAAAGCTCCAGGAGCCAAGGTCCTAATTTTCAAATATGTTTTAATTCTAATTCCTTTGAAGTTTTGAAATAATGAATTAAAGAGCACTTTTCAAAAACATAGAAGTGAAATAGAAAAGTGTTAGTACAGATGCGGCTTTATTCCTATTTTAGTTAATAAAGGCACTAGTACCAGGAGCACTTCTTATTGATGAAGTCTAGAGGTTTGGACTACCTGCTGCTATCAAAAGAATTTATCAGCAAATGCAGGTAATGATTTGTTTTATGATAAAAGTAACACAAGCACACACAAAAGAGCTTTTTTTTTTTTGGTAGATTTTTCCAGTATTTTCAATTATTTTCAACTATTTTCCAGTTTCTCCCACTGATTTAGGCTAATTTGTTTGGGGTTTTTTTTCTATAAATATATATATATATTATATATATGTAAATATATTAAAATAATAATTATATAATTACTTGTATATAGTTATATAAGAATATATATTTTATATATATATGAAAATATATAAAATATATAAAAATAATCATCATTATGCAGCTTTCAGGAGTTTGGTCTGTATAAATTAATAAAAAGCCAGGTGATGAAATACATATTGGTACTCTCAAGACACTTGCTAAATACTATACCATGAACCAGTAAATCTGAATACAGAATAGAAAAGTTTCTCGTGCACTGAATCAAACCCAAAATGTCACACCTATTCTACACGTTTTCACCGAAGTCATTTGCATGTACAAGTGGGACCAAAATTAAGGTTTTCACTTTTAAAATTCCAAGAAAATGTTATCTGCATAATTAGAGACACTCAATGCAGAAAATCAGAATTTTCACCATTTTGAAAGTGAGCATAGCTTTCCTCACTATGTTAATTCTTTTGCATCAGATATACATGAAATTAGAAATACACACATGTCCCAAAGATTGAAAATTTATGCTAAACGGGACTCAACAATCAAGTCACAAATACAAAATTTCTGATTAAAGAATAGCTGTAAAGGACTCACTTGGAATTCTAAAATAGTTCAGTGTAATAACCTACTCTAGCATTAATGTGGATGGAATATTTAAACTGAGAGTAAGTGCAGCTTTTGCTTTTGGTATAAGGTACTTTTTGGGCTGAAAATATATTTTTCAGAATTTTTTTTTTTTTTTTTTTTTTTAGAAACCTATTTGTGGCAATTCTAGTGGCAAGTTAGGTACCTTATGCCTTGCATATATCTATCTCAGCATTCAGTGATGTATGGGTTGGGTTTTTTCATCACTTTAATTGGTTTGGGCTGGATCTTTAATAATTGCAAAGCATTTTTAAATAACTTGATTTAGAACTTAAAGACTTTAAATGCTGTAGTGTAAGCTTTAGTATCCTTTCATGAGACGAAAAAGACTTACCATTTCTTGTGCTGCATATTTTCAGTCTGTCCAGCCACACAATTAATTTCTTGATGGACCACCGAATCACAAACCGTAAATGCAGAAAATGTGATTTCAATGTTTATTTTAAAGTGCATACAAGAATAACAACACAGAGCTGTTACAATAAAATATGTAATGTACATAGGTAACACACACACAAAAATAAATTAAGTAAAAATTGAGCTGAAAAACTTGGGAATACTGGGTTGTTAATGTGGAATCCAGAGTTTATATGAATTTGCATACATTCATATATTTTTTCTTTTTACATGAAAAAGAGAACACAACTGCCAGGGTTTAGGCTCCGTGTCAAACGGGCCTCTGCTCACACCCCCCCCCCCCCAACCCCACTGTGGGACAGGGAGGAGAAAATCCAAGAACTCAAAAGGCTCCTTAACCAAGACAAGGACAGGGAGGTTAAAGTTCTGCAATTACAGTAATGGGCGAAATACCAGACAGATTCAACTTGGGAAGAAAAAAATAATCTAATAGGAGAAAGAGAAAGCATGGCCAGATCTTAGTGCCTTCCCGCTACCACCCCTTCTTCCCAGGCCCGAATCGGTTCCCTGCTGCCTCCCCCTCAGGTCACAGGGAGGGGCAGGGGGGGTTTAGGGTCAGTTCCCCACACGCTGTTTCTGCCGCTCCTTCCTCCTTAGGATGAGGACTCCTCACAGCCCTCTCCATGATCCTGCACAGGCTGCAGCTCCATGTCTACCCATCTCTGACATTTCAGGGGCTCTTTCACTGTCCTCCCCTGTGCGTTGCAGGGGGAGCGCTGCCACCTCACCACTGGCTCCTGAGAAATCTCAGCTCAGGCACCTTTTCCCACTCCTTCCTCACTCCTTGCTCTCACTTCCTACCCTCTCCTCTGCAGATTGTTGGCAGCTTCATTTTGCCTTTCTTGAATACTTTAATCACAGAGGTGCATCCAGCTTCCTATATCTGCTTGGCCTCTGGCAGAGCAGAGCAAGATTGGAACCAGGGAAGATTCCATCAGCTTCTCACAGGAGAAACCCCTGTGCCCCTCCTGTTTCCAAGGCACCACTGCACTAAGCTAAGACAATACAAAAAATGCTTTATTAAAAAATGATGTGTTCAGTGTTCAAATAGTTTTATTTAAACAAACAAGAACTTTTCAAAATCTTGCATTTGTTTAGGTATGTTTTGAGATTTAAAAATAATCTTAATTTCAAAAGTGTTATTTCAAAAGTACCAAATATTTCTATTTAAAGTAATTTAAAATAAACACTTCCAGAAGAGAGTGTTCAAATACAGTCATCTTTTTAATGAAATTTAAATCAGATTTGTTAAACATTGTTGCACAACCAGAGTAATTTTCTACACCTAAGGACATGGTGGCAATACAAGATTGTGGATAAATGATTTATTCCTAGCTATTCCTGTACACTCTTATAACCTAGAGTACTTCAAGTTTATCTATCTGTATTATATTTGGTCATGTAATAACTCAAAGAAATTTATGAATCTTTGACTTATGCAAGTTTAATCTGACTTTTTGTACATGTTTGTAATATGTGAGGTCTCAGCATGGTTATTGGTGGTGCTGGGAAGGAAAGCTTTGTTAGTTAATCTACTGGTTTTCCATCTTGACAATATTTTCATTGCTTTCAGGTCCTGAAGGACCATGTCATGAGATTATTGAGGACCTGTTGCAAAAAAATTGCCTTAAAGGTCTTTAATAAAAGCTGAGGAACTGGAATTTACTGTTATTTCAGTATATAGCAAGAGTGTTAACTGACAGTACAAAGCAAAACTGTCATGGTTCTCACAATTAGAGCTCTAGTTCTTGAATATAAGTTTCAGATAACAGCTTTAGAATTAAAGTTAGTGCATCAGACATTTGGAGGAGTTAGTGATACTTCATTTAAAATGCCCCAAACCTCTTTTTATAGATATGAAGGTTACTTAGGTACAAAACTAGATTATTATGCCTGCCAGCTCTTTGCTTTAAGGATCAAGGGAGAAAAAAATGGAACTGAAACAATTATATTTTGCAAAACCCAAAAATTTCTTGGTGCACTAATTTCATGATGTTGACTAAGCCTAAAGCAAAAAATAGGCAATCTTATTTTTCAGCACCAAGTTTACTTTCAGTGATACTAGAATATGTCAAGGATTAAGACATTGCCTAGAGTTGTAAATTGTATTATACTTCAGCCTTCCAACATTGTAATTGAAGACAGACAGAAGCAGTAAAAGTGCTGTGCAGTAACACAGATGTCTAATCCATGAGGAGTTTAAAGAACTTACCTTAGAAATACATTTGGCATTTAATAATTTAAACTTGTAACTATGCTTACTCATACTTGTGTGAATTGCTCCTGTCAAACTAATCTGGCTCAGATGTCTCTGTTTTGCTTCATTTCCTGTTTTTTGACAAGGACAATTTTAAGGAGAAATATATTAATATGATTAAAGCTTTAATTTATTTTTGTTTTAAATTTTACTTCAAAATACTTGATTTAAATCTTGAATCTTGAGGACTGTAGCACTGTGTAAGAACAATTCTGACAGTTCCCTAGTCCTGCTATAGTGGGAAAGAGTAACTCCCACACTGAGTATGCATGCAAAAACATTGGTGACATTAAAGTGGGTTTCATCAAATTCCTGAATTCATGATATAAAGAGAAAAAAAGTAGTGTGTCTACAGACAGCATTATTTAATTTTAAATATTTAAGCACTTTTAAAACAAAACAACAAAGCCAGTGCATATCTATATTGTCTTTTATTGCCTTTGTTTTCATTTAATATGTTTACAGAATTTTAATATTGTAAATGTTTTTGAATGGCACAATATTTACATTTTTCTGAAAAGCATACACTACTCAATGAGACCTCAGACCTTACTGCAGAATAATTTTGCCTACTGAATAGTTACTCTCTAACGTTCATGGATGCCTTATTATAATATAATAATACAATTATTACTAATATATATATATACTATTATACTAATATTATAATAACACTACAGTTAAACAGAGGTTAAACACTGTTTTCTATGGTTTTCTTTTAAAAGTTGGGCCCTATGATCTTTCCAGATCCCTTCCAACCTGTGCTCTTTTGTAATTCTATGATATTTTACAAAATTGTATCCTTCATTATAGCAGGAAACATGGAATTAAACTAGTATATAGACATAACCCAAATAACTAACCACAAAACAAAAAATAATGGGTGGGGGGCTGTACTTGGGGTACATTAAATTATGAAGCATGTGAACTGGAAGAAAGTCTGAGGGTTATGGAAAAGATGCACTCAGCTGAAAAAGTGACTGAGCCAACCATTCTGGATAAAAGCCTCTTCAGCCTAGAAGAAGCAATAACGTCAGTTGCAGAGACAGCTGTTTGTCCATCTTCCCAACTGGAAAAAAAAACCTTCTTTGTAAGTGGTCTAATGAATTATTAGTATGCCTATTAGAAGCTCAAGGCTGGAAGTGCAAATTCAGCAACAAGTTACTTCTACAATCCAGCTTATACTTTTTTTTACCTGAATGAAAATCATAGTAGCTCTCTCAGTACTCCATATGAATACCTGATATTTCACATACTACTGTCTTACCTTTGGGTTGCTGCTACTGTTGCTTATCAGTGTAAAATGTATCTATAAAATTAATGGGAATTCATAGCATGATTCATGCTAAAATATCTCCTCCTATTTGCTATCATCTAAGAGAATGGAGAGAGTAAAAATTCTTTCAGAGATAAAGCCAATACAAGTCTAGTTAAAAAAAAAAAATAAATTCACCACCACAAAACCTCTACATCTTCACTGTTAATTGTACATATCAACCTGTGCATATATAAGAATTGTCATTAAAAGAGACAAATGGAATGTGTCATAGAAAGGAATTTATAAAAATATTTCCTGCAGAGGAAATTGGCATAACAATAGAAGGGAAAACATTAAGAAAATTGATGCAGCTTTCCTAGTTGAAAGATATCAGTTCAGTGGGGACTCAGGCTATATCTGAAATACAAAGAAATAAAGATGACCTAGAGGTAAATTTGTGGTCCAGTGTGTCATCATTTGGATAAGGAATTGAAAGTCTCCTTTGAGGAGTGTTCAGATAGAAGCTAAAAATGTCATTTGATTCAAAAACCACCAGAGTCAGTGTTGACAGAAACTGCACACAAAGGATGTTAAATGATTTATGTGTAATTACTAAGCAGAATAGTTGGAGGCTATAATAAAATAGTAACTTGCAGAATCTTTGTGCTGCATTTTCAAAGAGGCAGGTTATGACAAAAGTGAAACCATAGCTTACTACAGAGAACCTTAAGCTATGATTTCTGACTAAAGAAAATCTAAAAGCCCACCACTGAGTTGTCATAGGGTAGAGTTGTTAGTCAGGTTCATTGGGATAAAAAGTAAAAGAACAGACTAAAATGTACAGAAATCTCATAATGTTTTATTAGTCTCCCCAAAGACAAAAATATGTCTGAGAAATTCTGTGTGAACAATGAGATCAGTAAACTGTGTCCTAACATTCTACCTCTTTCATTTATTTATTTGTGAATTTAAGTATGTGAAGAGATTTCGATATTAGAGGGAGGTAAGATAATTTTATATATAGTATATGTATTTTATACACACACATTTCATGTATGTGTCTCTGATATCAGTAAGACTTGCAAAATTTTTACTATTACAGTGAGAACTGTTGCAGCAGAACCAAAAATAACAGTAAGTCATCAGATTTATTCTTTTCATGTGGGTGCTCTCTCCCCATATCCCATCTGAAAATAATTTGGGTTTAAGTTTTACTGTTCAGTCTGACAAGAGATGACCATCGACTTGAATCAAGAAAAGTTCTTTTACCTTTTATTTTCATTCCTCACTGCCTTCATTGTCTTCACTGTATCCTTCAAGTGGGCAGAAAATATCGACCAAAAATTTAGCAGTACATTCTGTATTTGTTGTCCACTTGTTGTTAATAAATAAGGTCCTGCCCTTCCACTAGTGGCTGAGGGAAGTCATTATTTGCTAGAAAATGTCATTATTTTAAAAACTGGGTCAGTTCTAGAAATAAATTATGACTAACTCTCCACAGCTCATCTTGGGCTCTATTATGCTTGGCATTGTTCCCCATGGAAATACATTCCATGTGCTCCAGGATATTTCTCAATATAGACAGAGATGTTTTCAGAAGTAGACTACTACTATTTAATGTAGTCAGTATCAGGCCATAACAGCTTAATATTGGCCATGACAGTTAAAAAATATTTTGGACAAGCAATCATGTTCATTCAGAAAATAAATTTAAAGCATATGCTTATATTCAAAACTGACTTCATAATACATAGTATAGTTTTATTGTCCCTGGTGCTCTTTTGTCTCTTCTCTAGATAGACAGCCAGCTTCAAAAAGCTGAGTTTGTTTCTACTACTGCAGAGCATGTTGCACTATGGATCAGGCTGTTGAGCTAGGTACCTGAATGCCAGAATTATATGGTATAAATAATATTCCATTAACCCTAGAGACAAGTTAAACCTTTTGTAAAACTGGGTAAAGGCAATCAGTTGTATTGTGATAGGTGAAACTAATACAAAGGTGTGCAACAGCTACTTAAACATAAAAGAATTACTAGCCAAGTTGGAAAATATTGAAATCTTCTCCAATGCAAGGAGATTCTGGCATATTAGACTTGCTTGTTTCCTTCCATACCTCTGTCTGCTGTTGTCTTCACTGTCCTTTCGTCTCTCTCCATACTTTGCACTCTGTTCCTATTACCTCACCTTGCAGTATTTGCTCCCTCTTTTACATATGCTGATGCTACTGCATTCTCACATTTGCTTCCCTCTCCCTAAATCCATCTTTAAACTATGACAAAACACCTGTTTGCCAATAAATAACTGGAGAACAGATGCTGGTTAGCAGTATAATATTAAAATCACAGTATTTAAAGACCAAAAATAACATGAAGGAAACCTAGTACCTGAACTGTGAAACCTATTATTTCCTATTAGTTTTGCAAGTTGCAGATAAGAAGTTAAAATTGTTTTGCAGTACCTTGGAACTTGAAACCCCAAGATCTTTTGGTTCCTTAAACCTCAAGGCTTCTGCCAAAAATGTATATCAAAGTCACACTCTTCAAATTTTGTCAAGCTTAATAGGTCAGGGATAAAACAACTGTGAAAAACCACCTTTTTATTTGTCTCCTAAAATTCTGGTTGTAAATAAAAATTAAAAAATCTTATCCTCTCTGCTTCCATCCCAGTTCTTCCTGCCTATCACATAACAAATACTAGATTTCATTGCCCAGTTGTTCTTTTTATGAAAAGCTCTTCAGTTAGCTCTTGTTGTTGCCCATGGCTTTTCCTAGAGTCAGAGTTTGATTTATAAAATTCTTTCAGTGCTGTGAAACTCATATTCCACATAACCCTTGAAGTCACTTGCCTGACTTAAAACATTTTTTTTACAGGAAAAACATAGATTTGGAAATGTTACTTTCATTTCATAATTGGAAAAATTTAGTCACAACAAGCATGTCAGATTTAAATAAAAGTGCAACCTGAGAGAATTTTGATGTTTCGTGTTGATGATGAGATCAAGTACCATCAATAAAAAGAAATGAGGCAGTTCTAAATCTCTTGTTTTCAATCATAGTGACAAACTGTGAAAAAACTAGCCAGCTTTTATACAGCTGCAAATTAGGGAAGCAATGAACAACAGAAAAGACAATGGACAGATTTGTCAGCACAGTGAATAAGACAGTACTCCAGGCATGATTCATATTTCTTTGAAGTTCACAGAAAAAGGTCAAGTCCTACAAAAGTCAATGGAAATATCTCAGGAATACTCCCTTATGTAGAAACAGAATTTTTAAGCTCAGTCTGACCATTTCTTTTAGTCATATTGGTATCTCCTTGCAAGTCTGCATATAATAGCACACACAAAACATGAAATTTCTTTAAAAATTTACATAAAATAACATTACCACCACACCAAAATGTAGGAAAACTTGATCTTTAAAAAAAAACTTCAAATGATTGGGTTTTGACATTGGCTTGGTCAGATCATATATTCTCTATGCTTTCTTACTGCTACAGCTGCCCCTAAAGTACAAGTAGTTGAAGTTGAAGGTTTCAGGCTATAGTATGTCTATTTTCTAGACATATCCATGCAATCCTAAAGGCTTATTGTGTTTAGTTTTTAAAGTTTTAGCCAATAACTGACAGATTCTCTCTGTTATTTCCCCCCATTACCAACCCATGGAAAACCAAAAAGGGCAATAAGAGAAAGAGACTTCAAGGTTGGGAAAAAACAAGGATAGGTTAAATGAAGTAGTAATAATGACAGAGAATGACAAATACATAAAAATATGAATCACACACTCAGTCACTGGTAATTACTTCTCCACAAGAAAAATCCCACACTGGATTTAACAGCTGATAAAGGTGCCATAGTCCAGGGTCCCAGTAATAGTACACAACAGACTCAGAGCAGCCACAAAGAAGGCAACCTACCCTCCAGTTAGGAAACATGATGCAGATAGAGGAATGACAAACAAGCAGACTCCAATTCAGCCAGCAAACCAGCCAGAGAAGCCAAGAGGACTCTCTTGGGAGCCATTTTACACTGAGCATCCTGGGAAAGAACACTCTGATTGGTCCTTATGAGTTATCTGACCCATTCCCAATAGGCACAGATGCTTTCCCTCATTGTAACAGGAAGGCTGGAACCTGCTGGTGGTGTCCCAGGCAGTCTCAGGTCAGTATAACCCTGGGCAATTTTTATCCTGCTTCTTTCAAACCAGGACACAAGACTTGACTTTGTCTGAAACCTTCATTATGGAATCATCTATTCTTTTCCAAAATATGTATTTCCATGTGTATTTTGTCATCCATGACAGCTATTCTATAGACAGCAGCATCTAAAATATTCTTAGTATTATAAACTCCTGCGTTAACATTTTCGACAGGAACAAGCATCTTCTGCTTTACACTAGAATTTATTCTGGCTATTCAAAACATTCTTTGCTTTAGAATATAAAGAAGCCCAGAATGGCAGATTTTCTTTTATAGCATTTTTCAATTAAAATTGTTTAGTTCTATAGCCAGACATGGGTGACAAAGGGTAAATTATATTACCTCAACTGGATATATAAAAACAGAGGTATCATTATGTCTAGTGTTGTTAGTGACAAGAAAGGCAAGTGGAAATGGAGAGTAAGAAGAGGGAAAAAAACATACTATATTGTTTGATGCAGGAAAATGTTAAAGGAATTCTGATTTCTTGCTCTCAGCTCCTTCAGTAACTTTCTGCACAACCATGAATTCTGAAGATGTGCTCCATTCCCAGTGTAGAGGGTTGTCTTTAATAAACACTTGGTTTAATTTTGATCACATACTTAAATTCATTGGTCAAAGAACTTGCATACTTATTGAAGAACTTAGATTGACTTCTCTTGCACTTACACAGGATTTTAAAAAACAAAACCCTTAAATTATTAAGTAGGAATGAATAAGGATTCTTATATGGATCCTTGCAAATGTGGCTTTAAGAATGGAGGCTGGTTTTTTTGTATTTAAGTAGAAAATAGGAAGTTTTGCTTTCTCATCAAAAAGAAACAGTTTTGCTTCTTTTCTGAGATCTGGAAAAATAGAATGCAATCAAATAAAAGAGGGCACGCTTGACTGGCTGACTATACAAGTCTAACCCAATAACATTCAGACAAAAGTTATACATCATGAAAATGCCTAGTCATAAACATTCCAGAAGTCATTGACACTTTTATTCAATATTGTTGAAACTTATATTCTTCTGCATTGTTTTACTGTAAATCTATCTTATTATTAGCTTATTTTTCATTAACTAATATGAGCAAATTACCTCAAAATGTAGAATTTTTTAAAAAAATGTTCTTTTTCCTTTGAAATGAGACATTTAACCAATTCACAAAAGAAATCTATCCATGATCAATAAATTTTAATTTAAAAATAATCTATGATCATGTAGCTTTTCAAATTAGAAGTTAAATTACAAGGAAACAAGTACTTCAGACATTAAATTTTCATATATTCACATGAGTTTCAAGCTCATGTGAATCCATCAGAACCTTGGCAGATGTGAAGTACCTCAGAGTGCTCTGAAATTGTATTCTAACAAAAAAAGATAATAAATATAATTTGAGGAACAGGGTTGAGAATATTTTGGTGCAGTGACATTCTTTCAACTACCATCTTGCTCTTCTTGTTTGCTTTTATTAGAGCTCTAGATGTCATTTGATTATTGATCAATGGGTATTTTAGAGTCTGGAAACCTACCAAGTGTTTTATTCCTGGGGGACACAGTTGAGAATCTACCTGAAAAGGGAAGCTGCCATCGCAGTTATAAAAACTGTTTTCTAAAATTCAGTGTGATCTGTTAGTACTGAAACTATCCTTATCCTCTTTTAATAAGACAATAACTTTTGTGCTGGTTTAGAGGACGTTTTACCCAGGTTTAGTCAGATAGCTTTAAGAACCCAAAACCACTCAAAAAGGAAGACATAGTATCTAAAAATATAGTTTGCTACTCCAACCAGAGATGGGTTGCTGCTTTTCAAAAGGGTTGTTTTTCAAAAGGATGAACAGTGGTTGCTGTGACAATCTAGAATTTCCTAGGACCTATGGTGTAGGCCCAAGTCTAAGGTAACTAAATGTTTAATGAGATGGAAATATATTAGAAATATTTGACCTAAATCTTGAATCATGACCATTTGGATAATGGTAGTTAAAGAAATCAAAGTTTCCAATCTCAAAGTCTCACTGTTTGCTTATGATTTAGCACTAGTGTATATTTTACAGCCCTATCAATGAGTCAGAATTATCCTGCATAATTTCAGTCATTTTCTCTGGTCATTCATTTATATGGACAATTGGAGCAAAACCAAAATATTCCCTTTAAAGTCACAGCACTCTTCTCCTCCATTAGTCATCTGCCATTGTAGGTATGTACTATGTATACTACCAAGCAGTTTCAGGGTGATCCAGTATCTGATAATTTGTGATTTTCAAAACACTTAATTCAGTTTTACTTCAGAGTTTACACATGAATTTATTTTAAAAAAGAACAGTTATTATTGAACTTTCTATACAGAGGGAAATTTATTCAGCAATTACTTGACCTTGAACAATATAATGCCAGCTTGTCTCAAGTTCTAGAAACTTTTTTCCTTAAGCTTTTTAAGTCTTGTCAATAAATTTAATTTCTTTCTTCTTTCTTTCTTTCTTTCTTTCTTTCTTTCTTTCTTTCTTTCTTTCTTTCTTTCTTTCTTTCTTTCTTTCTTTCTTTCTTTCTTTCTTTCTTTCTTTCTTTCTTTCTTTCTTTCTTTCTTTCTTTCTTTCTTTCTTTTCTATCTTTCTTTCTTTCTTTCTATCTTTCTTTCTTTCTTTCTTTCTTTCTTTTCTATCTTTCTTTTCTTTCTTTCTTTCTTTCTTTCTTTCTTTCTTTCTTTCTTTCTTTCTTTCTTTCTTTCTTTCTTTCTTTCTTTCTTTCTTTCTTTCTTTCTTTCTTTCTTTCTTTCTTTCTTTCTTTCTTTCTTTCTTTCTTTCTTTCTTTCTCTCTTTCTCTCTCTCTCTCTCTCTCTCTCTCTCTCTCTCTCTTTTCTCTCTCATTTCTTTCTCTCTCTCTTTTTCCTTGTATCTTCCCCTCTCTCGCTCTTTTGCCTGACAACATATTTGCCCTACCTTCACAGGGTTCTATCATTTCACTTGTGTCAATGGTCAAAAAAAGTTGATGCTTGCACCTGACCCTTGCTAGTTGGACTTTGATCTCATGGATCAAAAAAAAAACAAAAACCCAATAAACAAAAATAATTTAATGTTACTTCAACCCATAACATAGATAGTATTTAATTCTGACAAAATTATTTGCTGCTAAAATTGTTTGCAGAATATTTTGTCTGGAGTAGAATGTTTTACTGAGTAAAACTGTGGTTGCTGAGCTTTACTGTGGCTTTATGTATTCTGCAGTGTTTGAGCTTGACATTCTTTATGCTTGTCAGTTTTTTCACCTGTTTAGGTGAAATATGAAGATATAACAAACTCCATGGTGTAAATGTTTGGAATATATATTTAGGTCAGTTCATTCAGATGCATATTGACTACTCATAGCAGTGCTGTCTTTCATGTAAACTGCGATGTAATGACTTGACATAAACTGAGTTGTTTGACCTCAGAATATTGCATTGTTAATATATACCAAAATGCTGGTTTTTTACAAAAGAAAAGCCCATATTAATCAAGACATTCATTTAATTCTGACTGATGTCTCAATAGACTATACTTCGTTTGGTTTTGCTTTTTGTTTGTTTTAAGCTGTTGTCATCTTTCAGAGATCCATAGAAAATAGACCTAGGATAGTCCCAAAATAATACATTTTGTTATCAACAATACAGAACACATTTTTTTTTAAACTCTTGCACACAAAGATGCAGAAATTAACTTTTTAAATAAACCATACCCTTTTTGTTTGTTTGTTTTCTTTATTTTAGTTGCCAGGTATCATCTTGTCCTTCTGCTTTCTGCATGTATTGCATTTTCCTACTCTGTCATTTAGGATACCTGTTACATTAACTCAAGAATAGGTTTTTGTTCTTCTTGCTCTCTGTTCACCATCATGGCACAGGGGTGCTATGAGGTATCATATGTTTTCATCATGGGTCTGCAAAAGACGTGGAGGATCACTAAATATGAGAGGCAACTGCTGATCAGCTGCTGCTATTTGCAGCATAGACAGATTTGAGTGAAGTAGTCAGCCTTGTCTCCCTTTAAAGCCTTAGTACTTGTGTGGAAAAAAAATGGCTACAGAAGAGCACAGGGTGTGTAGTTCAGGAGTGGCAATCAATAGTGCTGTCATGTAATGTTAGTTGAAAGTGAATCCATCTTAACAAAATATATTGCATCAGTAGCACTGCTGATCATGTGAGATAATTCCTCATCAGCAAAGTTTCACTGTTGAACCAGGCTAAAAATCGTTCCAAATAGATTAAGTAACATTTCAATGACTAAGCAAAAATAATTCATATACCAGCACAAAAGTGGATAGTGAAAAAAAAAAAAAAAAGGAAATAGAAATAATTAATATTCACTAGGAAGGAAGATAAAATCTTTTAGTTCCAGAGGAAGAACAAAAGACATACAGGACCATCAGGCCCTAGCGGATACATATAGAACAGATCATAGGCACTTAATATGAATGTCCCATAGGAAAATTCTGAAATGGTCCAAAATTCTGAAAATTCTGAACTTCAAACACTTCAATTTACTGAATTCTGTGTCATCTTCGTGGCCCTCCTCTGGACTCACTCCAACAGCTCCATCTCCTTCCTGTGTTGGGAGCTCCAGAGCTGGATATAGTACTCCAGGTAGAAGGGGGTCTCATGAGAGTGGAGTAAAGGGAGAGAATCACTTCCCTTGACCTTCTGGCCATTCTTTTTCTGATGCAACACACGATACATTGGCTTTCTGGGCTACAAGTGTATATTGCAGGCTCATAACTGTTGATTAATTTTCATTAATCAAGACCCCCAAGTTTTTGTTCATGGGGCTACTCTCAATCCACTCTCTGGCAAGCCTGTATTTGTGCTTTGGATTGCCCCAAACCAAGTGGAGGACATTGTGCTTGGCATTATTTAACTTCATGAGGCTGTCTTGAGCCCACTTATCCAGTCTGTACAGGCACCTCTGGAGGGCATCCCTTCCCTTGGAATCCCTTCCCTCCAGTGTGGCAACCCCACCACACAGCTTCATGTCGTAAAACTCTCAAGTTTGCTTTAGTGTCTGCCCCATCTACTATTCTTTTCTAAAGCATTTTTCCAGTGTTTGCACAGTTTCTTGTACTTTTATCCTGTATGCATGTTTCTTACTGCTGGCCTTTTTCATTTCCAAATTCATCTACATCAGCTATAAAAAAAAACCAAAAACCACAGGGAATAGAATACTTACCACTTGCTATATTTGTTGCTAGGTGGAATGTATAATCTCTGTGCTTAAGAAATTTATCTATAAACACTTTAAATTTTTCTCCATTACTCAAACTCATTCAATTTCACCCATCATTTCCTGCATACTTCCAAAATTTGTTCTGCTGAAATGCAGTGTCCTTAGGTCTCACTTAAGTCCTGGCTATAAACTAGAAGAGCATTCATTATAGTGTTCATAGTTACCTTTTCTTCTTATGCTAAACAGCAGTAGTTGACTCATATTTAGAATTCCTCATTATTTTTCTTCACCTTAGTATGTTACAGCTAATATTTAGTAATATTTCAGTGTTATATCTCATTATGCCTTATTATTATCCTTGCTTGTTTTTTTTTTTTTTTTCTCTTCTCTCATGGGTAATAGAAAAGTACTTGTGTTTTATTTAATGTAAAATTAGAAAGATTGAATTCAGCCAATATTTCTGATGTCTGCAAACCTTCAATACCTTTACATACGCAGTGAAAACTCTCATCTAGGTGACAGATAATTCTGATTGTGTCAAAATTATATATTACATTTTGAAACATGAACAGCTCTTTTTTTCCAGCATTAATGCTAATTAATAGGTTACAGTGCCTGGAATGTAAGGATTTTTCTTCCTGGAAAAATGTGTAGTACCTCCTGAAATGTATCACAGGATAAACTTCAAAACTAGGATTTAGACTCTTTCATTTTGTGCTTCAGAGATTTTCCAGAACATCTCAAGTCATGGGTACAAATATGGGACACAAAAATAGTAATTTCTTTCCTCTTCATCTGACATTGCCTGCAGTTATTGTAAGGAGTTCTGTAAACGTATAAAACCAGAATATATCTCTGGCTGTAGGTAGAGGGAGACTCACAAATAGACCTTCCTCTTTCTCATCTCCTGTTGGACCTCACTGCTGCTTCTCCTCTGACTGGAGAGCTGTCACTTATGAGACCTGAGTTCACAGACTGACCAGATTTTCACTGACTGGTGAAGATTTTCCCACTTCCATCACCAGAAAGCTCACAGAGCTCATGTAGCCCCAGGCAGAGTTTCTTCATAACAGGATTACCATAGGAATTCCTGTGCCAAAAAGCAGAGCTGAAGTTACAGTGAAACCATCTAGAGTTATTGTGGAAATCGAGCCCTTCTCTGGCTGGTTGGCATCTCAGGAATACAATGTCTTTGGGAAGCATGCGCTCTGTGGGGAGAGGGGCTGTGGGATCAGCAAGTGAAACAACGTAGGGCAGTCTCTCCCACCCACCAGTGATTTTTATTATAGTACAGCATGATTAGCCACACAGTTATTATGAAGAAAGCTATTAAGATTACACCTTTCACTCAGTGCTATACTCCAGAAGAAAATATTTTTTAAAATGGTAGTCCATAAGAATATCCTTACAACACATCAAATGCTCAAGTATGAACCTTTTTTAATTACCTTGTTGCATTTTTATTATAAAAATATACATAGAAAGTCATACTGGTTGACAGACTAACACTGCAAGCCTGTATAGAGAAGCTGGAGAAGCACAGCAGGAAAAGGTGGGAGTTTGTGGTACAGTCACTGTTGGCAGTCTGTAAACCTCAGCATTTATTATTCACCCTCTCAGAGGATGTATCTCAGAACAACCTAGACTACCCATTGGTATTGTCCATTTATTTCCACATATTCTCTTTACTGCAAAATGAAGTGAAACTGGAACAAGAAGGATTTCCAAGTCCTTTCAATTTCTTGTCTAACATGTTGCAGCTTTAAACCCATAATTAACCAGTCTGGAGCTTTCCAGTTTCTTGGGTTCAGTGGAGTGTGTACGTCACGTAAAGTCACCGACTTGTTCATAATATTAAGGAAACAGATCCTCACAAGACCCCAGACTGCCTCATGGCACTGTCCAGCTGATTTCATGTGTATGTCTGTCTGATTTTCCAGAATATTCAAGTTCAACCATTAGCCATGTCATTTCTTCCCTTTCCTAATGATCTGGAACTTTGTCAGCAAATAACCTTCACACAAGGGAGACTTTAAACAGCACCTCTACAGTCACTATAGAAAATTCTGTTATTTTCATTGCAGTTTTCTAAGCTTGCTTTTGTTAACACTGAAGGATAATAACATGCTTTTTGTGCAGCTACCTAAAAGGCTGTTCTCTGGGTTATGGTAATTGTTTCAGTGATGTCCACAAAAGGCATAATTGAATGTAAATGGAATAATTAGAAAATGGGTCCTGCAAGAATCTAGGGTTTAAACACAGTTGAGTTCAGGCACTGCACACAAAGGTAAATAAAACCTTCTAGAGAACTGGTGACTTGCTTTGACTGTTTAATTATTCTTCCAAGGATACTTTTACATATGCTGGAATACACAGTAGAATATAGAGACATACATAAAGAATTTGGCAAGTTCTCTCACGTCTTCCTTGTTTAAGGCTCCAGTGACAATGATAGGCAAGGAAAATGGGAGGACAAAGTAAGGAAAAATATACACATGCAAGATATAGTAGTGGTTGGAATTCTGTAAACAACACAAATATTTATTCCCAAAGCTCTTTAAATCATTCTTGCCAATCTCATTTTCAGTTTACACTTCCACTAGCATAGTTTATATTTAGGCTTACTGGAGTGTTGAGAGGTTTTCCATAGTCTAAAGGACACTTTCTAAACTCTAATATCTCAAACACAAAGCTTGTATTACCCCTTCTTTCCCTGTTACACTGCCTGCAGGTTGATTCAGTGCCATAAATGAAATCTTTTATATCAGATTCTGTAAATCCAGTTTCTCAGTCTAAGACAGAGCACAGGCTTTTCACTTCTAGGAGTCCTATTTGTCAGGTGCCCCTCTAGCTTTTTTATAAAGCTCAGCTTGCACATTCCAAGTAGACAAAAAGACTGGCAAAGTTAAGCCATTTGCTCTCTTGCATTTCCATAAAAGAACATCTAGGACTAAGAAAATTAAGACAATAAGTGTTTTGCTCCAGCTTTAAATGTGAACACTATAATTTCTGTCATGTTTACTCAACTTCTGTAAAGTTACACTTGTCAGGGAGATTAAGGTTAGAATGTCATAGTCATATAATGGATGAACAAGAGACCAAGGGTGGAATCAGAATCACTTAGGAGAGCAAAGGTGACAATTTATTTTACACTTCCATTCCACAAAGAAGCAAAGAGAACTTGTGCAGGGACCACAAGACCTGTGTGCTGATTACAGTAGCTGAAAAGAGTGAGAGAATTCTCCCCAGTCTAGAAGATGAAGTGTCCTAATTTGAGCCAGGACTGAATCAAGAAGGGCAAGATTATGTCCAGAATTCAGTCAGCCATTTGTTCATGAGCTACAGCCACTGCTATGTAGTGTTTATTCTGGATACTTACAATACAACATAAAGTGATTTAGCAGAGACAGTACTATTCTAATTTTCTTTAGTTTCTTTTTCATTCTCTTCTGCATTCTTATAGATGTGGATGCTGAATTTCCTAATGTTACTGGAATGCTCTTCACTGCAATTTTGCTACAGTGGGCAGCTGTCTGCACTACAGTACAAATTCATTCCCCAAGAAAAGTTAAGTTTTTAGCTTCAGTGGCACATTTTCATTAGCTTTTGCTTTTGAAATCATACAAGCTTGGCAGAATAAAACAGGATCTTCTCAGAAAAAGCATCATGGACACAATTGCCAGCCCTTCCTTTTTAAAAAGAATATGCCATAAACACTGCAGAGAACTGAAAATGTCAAGGACAAGGTCATCCATGAATGATTTGTGTTTACAAAAGGCCAAGAGTGTAATAGAAACACTACTGTCTTCATAACAGTATGCAGATTATATTACAAGGCTAAAAATAAAGGTAAAAGAAATTTTGAGTCTTAAGGCTCGTTATTAGGGTTGACTACAATTAAAATGACAGAAAGTTAAAATCTGGGTTGACAAACACTCTTCATTTTGGGTGCCCTGTAGAAAAGAACCTTCTGAAACTTTGCTTTTTTAAATTTTTTAAATTCTGGGAATGAAGGCTAAAAATCATTTGAGATCAGCCCTTTAGTTCATGTCTGAAAACTTATGCATGGTTAGGAAGACCATGTATACTTGAGCTGAAATTCTTATCAGAAAGGGATCCATTATACCTGTTCATGCCTTGTTGAGCTGAGTGACAATATATGGCTAGATATTTTTAATGTTTAAATATGAGTCAGAGTTCTCCAGAAACACCAGATGCAGTTCAGTGGGTTGATTGTCCTGACACTAAAATGGGCAGAATTTTAGATTAAGTGTTAAGGTAGCACCAATCCAGTTCTGTTCACTAATGGACCTTTGATCATGTAAGTACCACTCCTGCAGGAAATGTCTTGATGGCATGTTTTCTCAATTATTACCTTCCCCAGACAATACTTACACAGAGCTGAGCTAACAAAATGAAGACAAAGACAGATTATTAGTCACTGATTCTTCTTTTCACTCTCATTTTCTAACTCTCTCCCTGCACACCAGCTGCACAAATCTCTCTTCACAGCACCAAACAAATGTTCCGTGAATGTAATGTTCTTCACAGTAGAGGAATCACAAGAAGCCCAGGCTAAAGAAGCAAAGCTACAAATGACACAATGCAGCCTGTAAAACAGGTATTGAGAAAGACAGAACAGTACACCATACAGAATGATACCTGGGGCACTGATTCCCCAGTGTTAAAAGAAAAAAAGGGGAAAAAAAGGAAAAAGGGAAAAAAGGAAAATAAGAGAGACAGGTGAAGAGAAACTTAAGGCTTGTCAGTCATCTCTGCATATTATTTCTGTAGGTCATGTGCATAATCTCATTAACCTCTGCCTGCTCCTTTGTTTTCATTCTAAGGTGAAGCTCTGGTATTTTACCTAACTGGAGAAAAAGAAAGAAACAATGTGAAGATCCAAATGCACTATCAGGTTGTTCCCTTACAATCTCAGAGTTGGGCAGAGGCACTGGATGTTTCTATAGCAGAGATGTTCCATGCCCTAGAAGCCACAACAAATTCCTTTGGCTCACTTCACAAATGCAAAGCTCATGCACAAGTCCATCTGCAACCTGCCTCTACTCCATAATCTGTGTAGAGCTCTGTGAAAATGAGGCAGAAAGGCTTTCTTTTCCACCCCAGAATACCTACAGTAGGGCTGAAAAAGAACTAAAATCATTTTGGGAGATAGGGATGATCAACAATTCTTTGAACAAAAAGGGATCATGTTCTTGAATCTTGATTACAGACACACTGTGTTTAGCACTAAGCTTGATTTATGAAACAGGAGCCTTGAGAACATAAGGGATTAAATCAGTCTTTGGTGCAAGCAGAATCAACAACAGGATTTCTATAATGAAAAACTACATGGTTTATCATACTGACATGCAGATTTGGGCAGAGAGAACACAGCTTTAGTCAGGGACCAACACATCTACATTGCAAGGGGAACTGGTTTGGTTGATTATGTTTCCTGGGGATTTCTCCATGTCACTTAATGCAGCCACTTACTACTAGAGTTTTAATCTGATTATTACTACTGGTTTCAATTTTTTCTCTGCACAAAAGCTAAACTACAGAATAGCAGTCCCACCTACACAAAAGGAAAACAGCAAAATGATTTTCACTTGATATTTCTCTTGCAGAAGGTGTCACTACTTTGTCTAATTTTTATAGAAATGAGATGTATGTTTCTTTCTGTCTGGCCAATGTATTACTGGTATGCGTAAACTGAGGTATAGTTTCTAAGGCTATTCATATTAGAATAAAGAAGTGTTTAAGCCAGGAGAATAATGCCTTAGAAGAGGCCTCTGGTCTGTATTGAAGAAAGCTAAGTATAGCTACGTTTCTGTCCCAGAGAAATTCTGGGTAGCAGAATCTGAAGATATAAAGGTAGAACAGATATGGCAAAAAGTGTGCTTTCCACAGTATATAGCTGTCTCTTAGAGTGATAAAGTAAGGAAGAATAACTAGTAGAGAAAAAGGAGAGATAGAATGACAATAAAAGATACAATATGACCTGAAAAATTATACCTTCAAGGGATTTACTAACACAGTTTTTGGAGCAGTGTAGAGACTTTCTTTTTTCCACAGGAAAGTTTATTATTTCTTCTGTGGATCTCTGCGTTCCACATAACAAAATAGAAATTAAATTGCTAGCAACTGATGATTGCTTTGGAAAACAGCATTATGTTTGAGAGGGTCCATAGAAGAAAAATTCTTATTCAAAGCCATTCCAAACTGGGGATGCTTTCAGTGTCTTTTTCTGTACCAAACCAAGAATACAGAATGAGTCTCCCCGTGCTCTGAAGATGGAGTCTCCTTGCTCCATTTGCAATGCTCCAGCTGCTCCAGGCAGAGGGAGAACTGAGTCCTCACACTGAACAGAGCTGGAAATGAGGACTTGGCTGGCTTGAGTGCTTGATACCCACCCCAAATGTGCAGAGCAACTCTGGGTGCTCATTAATACAGGTGCTGGGGGGTCACCTGGATGCCTCTTCCAAAAACTGCTGTATAGGGGAGGGCTGGCTGGCATCCAAGTCAAACACACACCTCAGCCAGTGATCCCAGGGCCAGGCCTCCTGTTTTGCTAGAACTGACACAATTCAGCAATCATTTTCCAGTTCCCCTTCAAGTACAGAAATGTACTTGATAGGGGAAAAATGGATTTTTTACATAAGGGGAGACTCAACTGCTATGATTGCCTACAGTAGCTGGTAGTGAAAATACATAGCTCACTTAAGCCTTCTCATGAGCTAAAAAAATCATCTTACCTTCCTCCTTTTCAGGTGTTTCTGCAGGAGCAGAGATCCTTCTCATCATATGGCCACCACCCCCATCCCCCCCAAAAAAACCCAAACAAACCGAAACAAAATCAAAAAAACGAGATGGCCCAAATAAGGGGAATGTGTTTTAAAGACCAGAAAATGGAGAAAAAACAGAATCTCTCCTTCTGGCAGCAACCTGGATTTATGCTGCATTCAAATGGCCATGTAAATACAACCCACACACATGAAGAAAGAATTTGGTAGACTGCAGACATAGACCTTTTAAGTTTAGAAAGCCCACTTTTCATTGTGTCAGTTATTCCATTCTGTACACTGGAAACCAGTACTCTCTGAGGTCAGTATGAGGATGTATATATTATTGCCTGTTAGGAAATCAAACACTGTCATGAAGATCTCCACTGGAAATACATGAGTAAAAATATTATAAGGAAAATTAAACAAAAAAAATTCTGATTACAGGTACTGAGGAATGCAAACAAAATATCTGCATCACCATCAGATGGAGATACAAATATATGAGTAAATTTAATCCAGAAGCTGCTCTATACATATCCAGTATGAAAAAAAAAGGTTACTTTGGTTACAACTTTGAAAACTTAAAAAAATTCCATAATTTTAAGCAATTGTTTCAGAATTTTAATTAAAATTACCCATTATTTAGTTAAATCAAAGTTTTTAAAGAAATTAACACACTGGAAATATTTTTATAATTAGGCTAGCAGGCAAAAGTTGAGTTAATTGTTATTATGAATCAGCTAGGTTACTCAAAAGAAAACTTAAGAGAATTATGTCATGAAAGGTCTTATCAGCCACTTGCTGATTATCTGAAACATTTCAGGATTGATAAAATTTAGAAATAGGATTAGAGGTTGCTAATGACAAGCTAAAAACAAAAGTTTCTCTCAAGAACAGTCAAGCTTATTTGCCCTTTTATACAGTGACTTTAAATGAATACTTTTTTGAGTCTTCAATGAATTGATCAATATTTACATTTTCATGATAGATTTATAATTTTTAGATCCTAAGATGTTTTAAAAGAAATAGGATACATTTGACACAAGAGACAGCACGATCAACCGAGTCTGTCTAGGAAGCCAAGGAAGTAGGCTTCATTTAGTATCAGTGCTTTGATATATATATATATATGTATATATATATATATATATATATATACAGTTCATAAAAAAAACCTACCATAGACTATATGAGTAACCCTTGGGGGAACACAGCCAAGTGTGGTCTAATACCTACCGAATCCTATAATTTACCAGCCCAAATATTCTCTGAAAATTCTTGTTAATTTCATTTATTCTGGGCAAGATGTTAAATAAGTGGCATCATTATAGCATACTCACTCTCTTTCATAATGAGTTGCTATGAAAAATGGCTGACCAGTAACAGAGTGGATTTTAGAAATTAACATATGCCACTGATAGGGTGCTGAACACAGTGGACTTAGGGTCAATTATCTAGGTCTCAAAAACTTTTCCTAACATGTGATATACATAAGCCTAGTTAAAATCAAAGTCTGTAGAAGTAAGGCCACTCAAGAAAACCTCATACTCTTCAATTTTTAGTGTCATTAAATTTTAGTGTCATTAAAATGATGCCCATTTTAATGCCTTAAGAGTCCAGCATCCCAATAAACAGATGGAAAATTGGGTCATTCAATTAAATCCTAGAACCAGACTCCTTGCAGTTCATCTATCACCTATTCATCCATGGATAGATTGGTACAAATACCATACATCATTTTGTCTTCCAACTAAATCATAATGGAACCTTGTGGGTTTTTTGGAACATCACTTTAGGAAT
This sequence comes from Calypte anna, assembly GCF_003957555.1. NCBI lineage: Eukaryota > Metazoa > Chordata > Aves > Apodiformes > Trochilidae > Calypte > Calypte anna. Next base: position 73,695,683 of record NC_044246.1, read on the forward strand.
AACTAACTGATTTATGATATTGTTTGTGGTTTTTTTATCAGCTTCCAAAGAAAACCTGGTAGGCCTGTAGGTTAGGTGTGTAGATAAACTGAACCTCCAGCATGTCTGTTACCATATCACATTTTGTTCTGTAAACATACATAAAAAAAGACAGACTTTCTGCTGATGTGCAGCATAATTGAACTTGGTCTTGTCAGGACAAAGCTAGGAGTACAGATTTTTTATATTAGAGAAGTCCCAAACATATTAAAGTGAGAGGAACTACTGGTATCCTGGAAGTGGATCCAAGCATTAACTCAAGTTCATTTTGATGACATCATATAAATTCCTTGGACCAGAATATCTTGGACACAACATAGATAATATTCTGGAAACCACTTAGCTTTTTTTTTTTTTTTTAATTGCTGTTATTTAATACTAGTATTTTGTTAGCATCCCATCTTTGCAGGCACTCTACATGAAGCCAAAGTTTAAAACAAAAAACAAACAAAGAAATCCAATTACCAGGATAAAAACAAAAAAGTAGAGAAAAGGCAATGAAATTTCAAGAAAAATGAAGGAGGTGTTATCATAAAACTCAGCCTGTTAATAGCAGGTATAACAGATTCACAAGTGGAATGTGAGTTCTTTTGCTCTCTTGTAGGTGCTTTATACTTAATTTCTGGCATATGATGTTAGACTATGGATTCCTATAACATGAAACCATGCACAGCAGGAACTAAGAAAGGGAAAAATAAAACAGAATTCTAACAATATATATTATCTGTCATCAGAAAACAAAACACCAAGATGAAAAGGTGGATGGCATAATTTCAACAGCCTGGTTATAAATGGGTTATTTTGATTCTTGGGTCTTATATTGTCTTCCTCAGTATAGATTTTGACCAAAGTTCATCTGTCTTGTAGAACACTACACTGATCTTAAAATTTATAGAGACAAGCAAGAGTCCAGAGCAAGTAGCTAATAGTATATTGGAGTTAACTTTGGAACCATTAACTGAAAGAAACAAAAAGATAAAATGAAAAAGCTTGATAAGCCTTACCAAGCTGAGCTACAAATAAACCCATAATTCAACTGTGCTTCTGGGACACTTTCTTCTGAATCTTGGATCAATTCAGATAATAACACCTATTTCAACTTCTTCTGGCAATTTGAAAGCTACACCTCTGCTTCTGCACTTACCAGGTTCATATGAGTCTGCGATTTAAAGTCCTACTTTCTGAGAGCTTACCGAGTCATAAAATAGCATTGTGGTCTTGAAAAAAGTTGCTTTTTTTTAGAAAAGTTGCTTCCCCTCCACACCCATCCCCCCATCAGGCAACTTTTCATCCAAACTTTCAAAGAGAAAGATGAAAACATGCCTATTAGTAAGGTGTGATGTCAATGGGTCCCTCTTCTGAAGGAACCAAACAGTGTGAAATGTTTCAAAAGAGAACTGGGTACCACCTGCTGCTCACTCTTAAGGCAGCAAATGTTGTCAACCACTTTTGCAGAGATACCAAAGGTCACCTTGATGGAATCTGATGAGAATTGTGAAAGGAAACAAGAAGGGTTTCTACAGATATATCAAAAGGAACATAAGGCAAATGGAAGAAGTGCAGAATGGCAGTGGAGGCCTGATGGCAAAGGACATGGAAAAGTACTCAGTATCTTCTTCATTGTGAGTATGGATAAGACAGGACTTCAAAAAAGTGAGTTATCATCTCTGAGACCAATAGCAAAGTGTGAAGCTCCCCAGTACAAGAGAGTAGGGGACATACCAAGTGAGCGTAGCCCACAGCAAAGGGCCACAAAACTGGAGAGAATGTGTAACCAGAATCTCAGTGTTATCCAATGAGATTATAAAATGCTGATTATAAGCACAAATGGAAATGTATGAAATTACCTTAAAATATGATGAAAAAAATCTTTTTGACTGTAAGTGTAACAGAACACTGGAAACAGAGGAGTTGTGGTCTCCATTCTTGGAAATATACAAAAACTGATTGGACAAAACCTGATCTGAGCAATCTTCTCTAATGAATCCTGCTTTGAATAGGGACATTGGGTTTAGTCTCCAGAAGGCTCTTCCACCTGGAGAAGTTACTGGACTCAGCAGTTTGAAAACTCAATGATTCTCCGATTTTGTAAGTCTATGATTCTCTAAGAGGTGCCTGCCCCTATGACAAGCCCACAAGTAACTTTTACTTACCACAAATGAGCAATCTTAACACAAACTTTAGTGCACAGAATGCAACAATGCATTAATGCATTAGCAGATGCACTTATCAGATATTTCTGTTGATTTATCTGAACCTAAATGAGTCAGCCAGTTAGCGTGGTTAAAGCATAAAGAGAATGATATGGTTACCAGCACTGTGTGCATTATGTTGCTTTCCACTTCCCGGACTTAACAGCTAAGAGTCCACTTGTGGGAACCTGGCAAGGGACAGCCTTTAATATAAATCCATCATAAGGCTTGAACATCTATCTAAATCACGACAAATCTGGTCTGTGGTCGATGATGTATGTAGCCTGAGGAACATTGAAAGCAGCTCAAACATTTGCTAGTCTTCAATGTCTTCATGTAATTTTTCAGCTAAATTTAATACAGGTCTAAGTATTTAAGAAAACCTGCTACATACATGGCAAAGAAGGAACTCTAAGATTTTTCCATTATTTTTAATTCATGCTTGATTTCCTAAATAGCTGGAAAAAACAATGCATGTATTGTATCACAAGGAAAGGAAAGAACCTGTTTGGGTCTCAGGATTCCTGACAGACATTTCTATGTGTAATTTCCAGTGCACACTTCAACATTCAGAAAAATAAAGTTCATCATTACAGAGTGGCATTCCTTGAAGAAAAAAAGGTAAAAGGCAAATAATAATATGGTTGTCCTCAAGATCAGATGCATCAATTGCTTCCTTTCATTTAGCTACAGTTAGCGTATTTCTGAAATTCCCACAATTCTGTCATTGCAGCAGTCATCAAAAGTTAGTGTTGTTGTATAGGAAAAAGAGGAAATATTTCTTCAGTTTTAATCACAATTAGCTTTCATAGAAATTTTCTGAAGGTGTCCATAAAATAATTAATGAAATAGAACTGGTACAGATTTTGATGAGAGGCTCGTTGATCTAAGTAGGCAGATAGTTGCCTGATATTCAACATTACAAATTGCTTAATCATAGCTTTTCCAAGATTAAACCTGTTTAAAGTTCTCTTTCACAAAGCTCACTCTGCACATAACCCTTCATTTTATGTGTTAACCTACTTTTTCATATTTAATATAACGGATTTAATATTAAAACCTTTATAGAAGCTATGTGAACATGATGTTCTATATTCCTCTACCCTGACCATGTGGGGAAATTTCCAGTAACATGAGTCAACGTGATAGGTCCTTTGGGTTGGTTGTTATTATTATTATTATTATTATATTATGTTGCTGTAGTGATTAGGACTTCAGGGAATGAGCTAAAGCACTATATTACTAGACTGGCAGTCAATCAGTTCACTATCACTTCAAACATCATTTAGAAGATCTACTTTTTTTTATTATTTATATAGCTCCATAGTTCATGGTGCTACATATAACAGACCAAAAACAGATTCCCTGCCCCCTAAGAGCTTACAGTCTAGGCAAATACAAGAACAACAGGAGGAGATAACACAGGCAGGGAACAGAGAGGGGCAGTAAATGAAAAAAAAGACAGTTAGATTACAGTCACATGAAAAGCTAGTGTGTTTATCCTGGTGGATACAAACGGGGGAGATGAGGTGCTTGAGTAATTTATTTTTAATTAAAACTACATTTTGTAGAAAAGCCAGAAGTTTTGAAAATAAACTTGGAAGTATCAGAGGTGCTTGTAGGAAGGCAGAGAGGCAAGACTGGAAAGGAAAAGGACACTAACATATTTTAAGTTTGGAAAACGATGACCTTGGGTGTCAGATGAGTCAGTCTCAGTGGCCTTTTTTTTCCCTACATATCTTTGAAAATATGACAAAAAATGCAACTACTCCTGCACATCTAAACACAAGCTAGATTCTTAGTTTTCCTTTATTATCTCACCAGTACAAATTTGACCGAGTCCTTTAATATTTTACCAGTACACTTTTGGGGATGTACTGTACCTTGATTCTTCTGAAATAGGAGTCTTGACGGTGCTTTCAAAGTAGTCAGCATTTCAATCACCATATTTTGCAAATTTTGATATATTTGGAGACTCAGTGAACTTTTGTCTAAAGTACCATAAATAATTTTCTACTGTTCTTAATATAATAATAAAAAATAATTTAAAAAGCAAGCAACAAAACCCAGTTTAAAACATTATCTTTTACCTCTTTGTATGCCATTATCTCTGCTCATGACCCCATTTTCCTGAAAATATTTTGATTTTGTAGAATATCGGGGTATTTCTCCTACTTCTATTTGAGGTTTTGAATTTCAGAAGATATTTTTCTTCATAAATTATGTCTCTTCCATTTTGAAATATTAACTGTTTGGTATCATAGGGCTAAATAGTATTATTTTGGGGTTTTTTGGAAGACTCTACAGATTAAACCAGGAGGGATTATTGCACAGAGCCTCAAGTAACATAAACATGAAATAAAAAATTCTTTAAAACCAATACTGAAATCTTCAAATAAAAGCTGGGATAGAAAATTCAGAAAGTAGTATCTCGTACAAAACCTGCTACATACACCCTGGATATGTTTGTACTTTTCCTTTATGTAATAGGAGAACATTATGAAATGTCCTGCTGATGTCTATAGTTGTCCAAATCCTTGTTTACTGTAAAGCACCCCATACCTCTTTATTTCATCCAACTATTTGGCTCAGAATTTTCACTGCCAGTCCTTCAGAAATTATATTTATCAAAAAGCTAAGGGATTTTTTTGTAATTTATTCTGTAATATCCGTGTAGTTATCTACATTAGAAAAAAAAAAATAACAAAAAACAAACAAAACAACAAAAAAAAACCAAACCCAAAACTGTTCAGTTTTTACCTCCAATTGTCATCCACCAGCTAGCACCATATCTTCACTAGGGTGACATTCAAGCTCAGTCAGTGAGGCACCCATCATCCTGTCCTGGGAGATCAACAGACTGATTGAATCACAGAATCACAGAATCATTTGGGTTGGAAAGGACCTCTGAGATCACCAAGTCCAATCCTTAATCCACTACCACTGTGGTTACCAGACCATGGCACTGAGTGCCACATCCAGTCTCTTCTTTAAAACCTCCAAGGATGGAGAAATTGAGCTCTTATATGAACCCACATAAAGTGGTTCTGTATAGTTGCTAAATTTTCATGGGCCAAATAGATACTCACTTGATATTAGCTGGTGTAGTTCCTAGATTTTAATGACACTGTAATATTTTAAAACACATGAGAATTTGAGACTAGCCCATTCAGAGGTCTTTCAATACGAGGAAGTTTTCTTTAAATTGAGGATTTCCTTCACAGCAGTGAAGGGAAAATTAACCATTGGGATTTTTGGAGTATGAAACTACCAGCAATATTTTCTACTCTTTGGTGGCCAACTATTTGTTAGTCTTTTTTCCTTGAATATCTTAATTTTTGTAGTAAAAATACAGAAATAATTACTAATGCAAAACAAAGTAACAGTATGAATCAATGTATGCTTTTTTAAAAAAAGGCATTATCATACCATGAATCTGCGGAGCCACGCATTTCTAGTCTTGATCTTAAACACAAAACTCCACTTACTTTGCATATTTCCCTTAATAATAGAAGGCTCACATTTTTAATGAAGTCTTAATTAAGCCACACAATTTCTGTGTTAGGGTTTTTGTTCCTTGGGGGATTTTGACCCAACAAAATATCCGGGACATATTCTACATTCACACTTACTTTGGCTCACATAAAGCTTAATGTGAATTAGTCATGCGCATCAAGGTGAGAATGGAATCCTGCTTATTTTAACACCCTTAATGGAGAAAAAAAAGTGGTTTGTTTTTTTTTTAATATAATTCAGCATTTTATTACATGATTTTACAAATTTTATTGTAAATCATCAAATGCAATAGCCAATTTTTTTTCCATTTCAAACCATCATAATTAAGATTTTTCATTGTGTTGTAAGACAGTTGCTTTCTTCCCCTCTGTATTTATTTTAAAGAATTAACTTAAATATGTATTAATATATTCATTTTCAGAATCTTTCCTGAAGGTGTTTTCATATTATGTATACTTCAGTCAAAGATAACCCTTTTTTTTTTTTTCTTAAATCACATAAACGGGGATGAAACCTTCACAAATATAAGATAATTTACTTTTTCAGTCCCTATTCACAATGAAAATGGCCAGCTCAATCTCTATGGAGATTTATGAGAACTGGGTAGTAGACACAAACCTCCCCCTTTTCCCAGATTTCATTAAATATTTTCTACAATTTGGATGATGTATATTATACTCCTGTGCTATAAAGATGATAATAAGATTAAATTAAAGCCCCAGTAAACAAATTTGCTCATTACTCGCCAGTGACTAATTATCTATGATCATGTTAAAGTTTTTTTTTAAATTAGTCAAATTAATTTTACATAGAAAGACCATCTTTATAAACTTGTTTCATTGACATAACATTCCTACATAGCCCATCCTATACATTTTTTGTAGAGATACAAATAAATTTACAGTAGATGGAGATGCAAGATTCAGCATCTATAGGGCAGTGTTGCAAAATGTTATGTCCAGGAACTCACCACAGGCAGTTCACATATATTTGCTTCTAAGCAGCTAAGAGCCAGACCCTGCAAAAACTCATCACCATGTGCTGTGTTGGCTTTTCTCGGGGATCCAAGCAAATTCTCTGGCTGCACATTTAGTGGCAAGAGTAAAGCAGGACAGGGCTCTAAACTGAGGCTAAGTACCAGTACTGACACAAAGTACTGTACATATGTTGCTCAAATCACACAGCAAAAACAAAACAACTAAAACTGACATAATTTTAATGCTTTTTTTTTTTTTCCTTTTTTAATTTTGTGCATTGGATTCAAACAGCAAACTGAGTGCACTTTAACTGTTATCACAATGTGGTCAAGAGGTCTGTGTCTTTTACCATTTACACACAATTGTTCATGACAGCATGTTTTCAGCCTAGTGGAAACCAGGGGTGTAGTATGGTAAGCAGTGGTGGTAGTGCACCTAGTTTTAATATTACCTAACTTGAAAATATGTCTCTTCTAAGATTCCTTTTTCTTGATAAAAATAGTTTTCACCAAACGTTGGTGGTGCACACGCACTACCATTCATGCTTGGCATCACACCCCTGACAGAAACACATGTTCTTATTTTGTTGATAAAAAGTATTACAAAAATTTCCATACAAAAACTATTTTCATAGAAATCTTGCATTTCCACTAATAAACCTGAACATTTTTTTTTTTGAAAGAAAAAAAAAACTGCTCAAGAATTTTTTTTTTCATTTAGTACTGTGACTGTATTGAAAAATGCAGTCCTCCTCAAAGTTCTCCACGTTCATTTCTTTTAGATGACCCATCCCACTTCCACTATTAGCGAGAATTGCACAGGCTCCATTGAGTTCAATTAGTAGCAGGAACAAGGGTTTCAAAACCCATTCAGGCTAAAATGCAAGCCATCTACATGTGAAATACACTGCTTCCCTCCCCCCTCCCTCTTTTCACAACTAAAAAAAAATGTAATTGCTTATATCTAAAATTTTAAGATACATTCCTTTGTAGTAAGGAAACTTTCATTCATCTAAAAATTGGGTCAAAATTATGGAATTTTCTTGTTGTTTTTGTAAATCAAAGTTCTAGCCCAGGTAAATTTAAGTTACCGATTTTTAAAAAATTATTTATTTACTTAGTTCATTGACACAGATAGTCCAAAGAGCAGGTGAGCAACCTCATTTATCCTTCTGTTCATGGGATTCATTCTTCTTCACTTTAACATTTCTCCCATTCAGGAAGCTCATATCCCCTGTCCAGATGGTAGTGTCAAGTCTACCAGCAGTTACTAACTCTTCTACGCTCGGAAGTTCAGAAGAACATATGGTTTCTCATTCCACTACAGTTCTGAGATATTACTATTACTAGACTCCTTCTGTGGTTAGTATCATCTCGGACATTTATCTTCCGTCTCCTGGCAACCGTTGAACTTCAAAAGGAACCTGTAATTTCTCACTGAGACTGCATTTGAAACCAGCCACAAAACTCACACGGCACATTCATTCACTCAGAATGGCGGAAACCCAGGACAAACAGTGTAACCCCGCATAACTTATTGATCCATGATGCTTGTGATTCGAGTCTGGCCATTGCAACTGCTGAGATCACAGAGTCTCGAGTTCATAGACACAGCGGCATGAGGTAACTCATTTTATTTTGCACATGTTGCATATTTCCACAGGAAACATTCTCGCAAGGTTGATTGGAAAAAAAGACGACAGTTTGTGCTTGGGGTATTTGGCTTCCCAGCTCTATGCCATGGTTTCTTTACCCGGCAACCTTCTGTCGTTAAATGTGTGCATGTTGATAACTTCTTCTGTTTTCACAATAACAGGGGCCTGTGGCTTGTGTTTTAATCGACGCTGACACTTCAGAGACATCCTTAGCTCCTCTACCATCGCACTACAGAAGGACCTCTGAAGAGGGAAATAAAGGAAGAAGAAGATAAAAAAAAAACATTTGTAAGAAATGTCTAGCTGCAATGTCTAGAAATTGATTCACTATATTGGCACAGACTTGTCAGTCCTGAAATTTGTTTTGTCTCAGCCTGGAGCTCATAACGAATTCCTGTCTTTTAAATATGTATCACATAATAATTAAAATGACTTATCAAGCTGTGATGACTTAGTGAAAGAAAAATCACCTTGTCTCTACAATTATTTAGCTGGCAGTTACTGACCATGGATGCAAATGATGCATAAAAATATTTCAAACAGATGTTCTGTTAACATAGTTTAGCCTTAGAGGATAGTACCTGAATGTACTGTATTCAGTAATATCTCCTTGTCCGTATTTCAAAGTATTTCAGTTACACATAATTTTAAAATAGCTGTTCCTCAACAAAATAACAAGCCTTAGTGTAGGAAAATTACCTAAACAAATGTTTAAATACTGTTAAAATGCTGTCTGAAAAAGACTATTTACTCTATTATTTCTAATATCTCTTGTATTTAAACACTTCTTCCACTATATTTTCTGGATTATATATTTGCAAAGAATATCCAGTTTCATGGAAGAGTATATTATCATAAAGAGAGATGTTTGGGCTTTTTTCCCATTGTGCACTGCAAGAAATTTGAAAAGTAAATAAAACCTCCCTTATTCCTTCAGTCTGACTGAATTCTCAAGTGCTGGTAGTGTGCTGATCTATTAGCATCTCCTCAGTATGACAACTGGAGTTTGGAAAAAATATAGAAGTAAGGAGGAGGAGCCTCAGCTTTGGGGTCTGTGAATTAGCCCCTCTTACTCTATACTTTAGCTTAAATGTTTTCCAGCTGACAGAGAAATGGATTAACTGAATAACACATCCCAGAGACTGAGATGTTATGATAGGCCTATGGCAATCATTGTCACCCAAAGCTAATTTAAGGTTAAATCTAGCCCTTTACATTTTGCTTTCTTAATAACAAATCTGCAGTCCAGGGAGATGATCTGGAAAGAGAAAAAAAACCACCAAGCCAAACAAACAAACAAACAAGAACAAAAATACAAAAAAACCCCAAACAAACAAAAAGCAAACAACCCCCCCCCCAAAAAAAAAAACCCAACAACTGTAAATATCTCTTGATCATTGTTTGGTTTTATGTTTTTAGTGATAAATCATCCATTAATATATAATTGTCTAATTTTTTTCCTAAATCAAGAACCTTGCTTTATTTAAAAGCAATTACATTGCCATTATTCATACGCAAGAGGAGTTTGGAGATTAGATCTAGAAAATATTTAAGCACCTCACCCAAATTAGTTCTTTTGGAGCCTAAATTGAAACTGTGTTTATCAAAATCTGCATTCAGCTTCCAACCTCCAGGGCCAAAGCCACTCTGAAAGCAAAGCATGTATTTTTCCACATTAAAGTTTATAGGTTTGTCATCTGGCCATAGTCAGTAGAAATTCTACTAAATACATTGGTGCTTGGATTATACCTGAATCCCATCAGAATTCATACTCAAGTTCTTCATGCCTAGGTTTATCAATTCAGGAGGTTTATTCTGAAAGGACCTAATCAAATATGTTTCTCAATAGAAGTGGCTGTGCTTAAAGAAGGACATGTGACAGAAAACAAGCTCCTTCTGTGCAGCCACCCATCAGCTGGAGCATTAGAATGTGAGACACATCAGAGGGTGTCAACTCAAGTGTCTTTTGCAGGAGATTTGAGCTTCAGTGTCTCAGCAAAGGGTTATGACTTGTTCGCAGTTTCCACCTACTGATCCCATTTGACTTTGCACAGAAGCAGCTGACAGAGGCAGAGCAAGAGGAAAGGAGAGAGGAAGAGCATGGGCTGGATGATGGTTCTGTAGGTTACAGATTAGAGCACACGGTGGCAGAGGAAATGCTTGGCTGGTAGTTTGTGATGACTTCAATATTTTGGTGTAAAATTCTGTTTAGCGCAAAAGAGTGCAGACATGAGTTGTCTCAGTCATAGGTTAGAACTGAACCTAAATCCCTTAAATCCTGAACAAATGCCCTGTTCTCTAATCCTTTGCATGAATAAGGGAACAGGAAGGTGGGAAGGAAATGGTAATGCTATTCTCACTGTGATATGTTTCTTTTCAAACATTGCCTTCTCCTGATGACTGAAACAAGGAATGATGCCTACTCAATTAATGACAGAAAGGGTTTAGCCACTTACACCTATGAAAAGTTTAAATTGAGAACCCAAAGGAGAGAGGTATCATCTCTCTGATGCAGAGTCAAGCACAAGTCCTTCAGAGGATAAAATTCAAGAAAAAAATAGTCATTTCTGGCTGGCTATATAGCATGACTTGTGCAATGGAAACTCATTAGCAATCCCTTTTAAAAATGATCCTGTCCACTGGATTGACATCCAAGGCAGAACTCAAGATTTCATTGTGTGGAAACGCGGTGACTTAAATTTCCAATTGAATGGTCTGAGCTGTGGTATGTCAGTTCATTAATATCTTTGCTTAGCATTGTGTGGGAAAAAGGAAACTGCACCTCCTTATCCAGACGTGTTTTGAGAGAAAATAGCCAGTTCTCTCAGGCTTTGTCTTTTTTTCAAGAAAGTGCTTTTGCTTAACATTAGAACCACAGTTTTGACTATGAATCTGAAATTAGACCTGAAATCTTTTGAAAGGACAAGATTTAATTTAATATTCCCCAATGGGCCACAGGCTAAATTGCTAAGGCTTGCAAATCTTGGCATTTTCACTATGTGGGGAACCTAGCACATAACTCAGAAGATTCATGGGGAATCCATTAAGAAGTAATGCTGCATCCTCAGTGTTGCACCATCTCCAGCCATTATAGGGCTCTCACCTCTGGAATCAAACACCTAACTGAAACATTCTGAGGAAAAAAACCCTTCTAAATTTAAAAAAGGGGCACTAGCACTTAACACTTTAAAGTTTGTGTCCCTCGTTTGGTCTTAGTTTTTGTTCTGTTTTGGTCTGTTTCTTGGCCAAGACATCTAACAAGAGTGCCAAAACACAACAGTGAATCCTTTTCAAGATGCATCAATCCACCAAAAGCTTTTGCAAAGATCTGCAAAAAGGGTATACATTTTTAGGTAATATCATAGAAACAGCACTATAATCAATAGCCAAAAGGTAAGAAGATACATGCACTTAATGCCAATGTTTTGAATCTTCCTGAAAATTAGATTTCAAAAAACCTGCCAATATATTATATCTGATAACTTTACCTGGATCTGAAAACACATTAAATGAGAAATGTTGACAAGACTGACAGTAAACATAATTTAAAAAAAATTGTTTTATCTAGAATTTTTTTTCATTCTATGCTTTCACATTCTTTTATATGTTTTATGTTAATAGGAAATTAGCTGCATATATTGTCTTTAAAGTATGATTTATATATTTTTAAATATCAGATGTCTGAAAAGGGTAGAGAGTATAATTTACAAGACAGTATCATTGCTTTGGAAACTGAGCACCAAATAACAGAAATATTACATTTCACAAACTAAAATAGTCACTTATTTTAAAAAAATCCACTACCTGGATCCTAACCTGGAAATACAAAGAAGACTTTTTCCAGATATTGCCAAATAATGTTAAAAAAATTTACAAATTATTACTTTATATTATTGAAAATGGAAAATACTTTTGTCTGATTTCATTCCCAATCTGTGTACTGTATAGGCTATATTCTGTATAGGCTATATTTCAAAATTACTATCCATCATTAAATTGAGCACTTTTTGTATATATTACAAGACTCTCCACTTAGTTCAAATAAAATAGCCTTTTGCCCCTGACTTACCTTTCACACTGCAGGCATGTTATTAGAACATCAGCTATTGATTTTTCACCAGTGCTTACAAAATCATTGTAATCATTGAAAAATTGACAAAAAGACAAAATAATTGTCTTTTTAAGTGTTACCAGAAAGCAAGTGCTGCCTCCAAGTCATCTTGGATATAATCAAATAGTAGAAGAGTTGAAGGAAGGCACACAGTTTTCTAAATAATGCAGAGCAACTGTTTTGTTGCAATCACCAAAAACAGCTTAAAAAAGAGCTGGAATTCTAACTGGGGAGTTCGAGTGCACAAAATAAAATTTTAACTGAAAATGTAGGTTTTAACCTTTCAACACAAAGCAGTTTTGTAAAAGCTCATCTCCTTAATAATAAGAAGAATAAAGAAGTAACTGATACTTCTTTCATTCTTTGTTGCACTTGACATCTCATAAGTCGTGTAGAATCAATATAATAATTTTGTGAAATGTTACCACTGCTTACAATCTATTTAGTGAGCTTGTGCATGGCTTTGCTGCTTGAGAAAAAAAACCAAACTTTTTTTGTATGTATGTATTAATATGTAAGGTAGACAATATTTAAACTGTTTTCTTCATATTGATTTATAGGAATTTAGAAGGGTAATTAGAAATCATATTAGCATTTTTTAGACACAGACTTATGAGACTATCATGATAGATTTTGCTTTTAGCAGCCTAAAAAAGAGCATTAAGAAGACAGGAATGGCATGTCCTCACCACCCAATATTCTGATCTAAGTGAGTAACATCTATTGCAATTTTTTTTCCATTGCAGTCTAGAATTTTAGAATTTATTTTTTTTTCTGTTTGGTACAGTTAATATAAAGCTGGCTGCCAACATTCAATAAAATCCTATAATATATACTCAGAAGTCCATTACATCCTGTCTTGTGTGTAAGGTATTATTCAAAGCCTTGTTTAGTTTTCTTAAAGTAGTAGCAGCAGCAGTAATCCTGCATTCTCTTGTTTGGATCAGTGTTCAAGCAACGAGTAGGATGTATCAATCAAACCAGTTTTCATCTTGAAGTTAGCTGAGAATGAATGCACAGCCCCACCTTGACCCTCCCTTCTAATCAGTTTCTGTTTCCATATGCCACTCCTCCAGGGATTTTTAATGTGTATATGGAAAACCTATCAATTTTAAATACCCTAGACAGAAACATGAATCCTAGAAAATGTTGACTTAGGATCACAAAGACACAAAAGGAAAATAACCTCAGATGAAGAGAAATAACATTTCATTGTAGTTGAAGCATTGCAGCATTGCCATTAAAAAACAAAACAAACCAACCAAGCAAAAACGTATTCTTGTAAAGATCAGATTTTTAGGTTGCTTAGTTATCAACCTAGTCTTATACATAATGGTTGCTTGCAGGCTGTACACATATAGATGTGCATATATATATATATGTATATATATCTATTTATGCATAATTTGGTTACATGAAAACTATTTTGCCGCAAACTTTTCTAATGTACCTTTTCAATTCATAGCATATGAATTGTAAAGTAAAGTAAAATGCAAAAGTGCACTGCAGACTAAGTTCACATCAATAACCTGAACTTATCACCAATATGTTCTCAATTTCAGACTTAGCAATTATTGCTTTTTGGTACAAGTAGAATAAGCAGTCATTTGAGGTATTTATTTGCAGTCCAAAAGGTATGAGAGATTTCATCTCCTACTCAGATAAGGACAATAATATGAAACAAAATAAAAATTTTAATCCATAAATTAAGCCTCCCTTTCATCATCTCCAAAGTCAAGAACAGTAGAGTTGCTCTAGACACCTTGCTGAAGCATGAAATGCTTCACCCTGTAACTGAATTGAATCCTGATTGCTTTGAAGACTTTTCTAGCTATTTTTTGGAGATGTGAAAGAAGCATCTGATGGGACTGTCCCTTTCTGTAACAAAACAACACTGAAATTGTCTTCCGTGGGCTGAAGTCCTCACTGAGTTTTAGAATTATGTGGTGAATGTAGATAACATACAGGACCTCACTGCAGGCCACTTATAGCACAGGCTGTTAGTGTCTCCCTGTCAGACTTAAGATTCCAGCTTGCCTTAAATAAGTATCAATTTGTGTAACCAAAAAAAGAAAATCAAACCAAAAAACACTGAGCCATGCTGAAATTCAAAAATACATTTCCTGATGAAATGAAATGCACTCTGGTGGATGATGGAGACTTCTGGTAAAGGAACTCTAAGACCATTAAAAGTCTTCTGAAACTATTAAAACTTGTTTCCAGCCTTTGCAGCCTGACAGATACACTGATTCCTGGGGCTGATTGGGAACTCCTATCAGTGAGGGGAGCTTTTCCAAAGGTGGCTTTGTTCAGCTCTGCCAGCATCCCACTGAGCACAATGTTTTGCTGACTCACCTGTGGACCTAGGCTGGGGCAGATGGGATTGCACTTGTGTGGTTCCACTCTTTCCTCTCAGAGAAATCCCAGAGGATGGCATAGGGCAATTGCTCATCAGCCCCGAGGGCTCTCTCTCATGCAGGATTCCACAAGGTTTCATCCTGTCATCTCTCCTTTCAACATGTATATGAGGCCACTGAGGAAATAATGAAATAATTTGGGCTGTGGTGTCATCAGCAGGCAGATGATACACAGTCCTACTCTCTTGTCAGACCAGGATGGTGCAGACATTTTCTGCTTCCAGTACCTGGCTGAAATAAGGGTGTGATGGCAGCTTAATCCCAGGGACATAGGTGCTATGTCCAACAAGTAAAGGGAAGCACTCAGAAGAGATCATCTACCCCTATTATTCAGTTCCATGTCTCATGAAGTAGACTTAGAATCTCAGATTTTTCTAGGTTCTTAAACCTGATTCTGGGTTTTCAAATTTGATCAGTGGTGATAAAGACTACTTGTCACTTGTGTTTCAGTCAGTGGCAATAGTTTCTACTGGTGTGAAGTTTGCCACACCAGTCCAGCTCTTTCAGAATGTGTTACTGCAGTCCAATGTCCCTGTATAATGGCTACAAACAACTGCCAGGTGTTTAATAAGTGCCAACAGCAATTCATACTACTTCAGCCCTGTAGCTGCTTCTCAGCAAATAAATAAAAACTATATGGTGGTGCCTATCTGATTTAGAATGATATGCAAGGGAACATTTTAGTGGTTCTGTATGCTGTGATCACTGGTGTGCCAGGGTATTGCTCTGCTTGCAGCAGAGGCTGCACTGCAATCAGTCATCTGAGATCTTCCACTCTCAGCCACTGGATGTGGAAGATCATTTACTTGTTAAATCATTTTTGATCTTTGTTTTTTAGATCTTAGATCTAAATTCATTCTCCATTTGCCTAAGAGAGTCAGATTTGTTGATCGTCAGGAATGGAAGGAAGTGATGGTGATTTGCAAATTAACTTTTGGAGTATTAGTGTATCCGGATTAAAATTATATAGCACCAGATAGATTAATTTGAAAGTAAATAGTCCATTATTTAGAGATATTTTAGAAAATAAATACAGCCTTTTTAACCTGAGTTTATCTGTATCTAAACACCTTATTCTAAAGTTTGCTGAGCTACACTCCACTGCATATTATTAATTGTAAAAATTTATACTAGTTTTATACTTCAGTATGATAGTAGAAACTTAATAAAAAATTTAGCATGGCCTCACATCATATTGAACAGAGAGAGACTATTAGTATTCATTTAATGCCAATGGTTTCTACTGTTTTGGAAACACTCACTATTAAAGTCATATTGCACTACATGGTATCAGAATGGTTAGCATCAGTTTACTCTGTAATTACATGGTTGCATCTGGCAGTCTAGAATTTTTTATCAATCTAAAAGGCAGCTGGAAGTGCTTGCTGTTACTTTGCTGGCTCATACAAAAGTCTAACTAATCCAAATTACATGAACTAAATTGTGTTTAGTACTACACTTAGCCACAGTACATCTGATTAATTAAAAAGTGAAAGATTAATGCATACATATTAAAATACTTGTATACAAAACATTTTAAAGTATATTTAGGGAAAGATAATGAAAAAAATATTAGAAATACATGAAACTTTGTAAGATGACATTTTCTCTTCCTTGAGAATGAAGAATTTTTTTTTTTTTTTTCAGAAGACCCTGTAATTATATTGTCTCAATGTTTCTTCTCTCTGCTGATAAGTGAGAGTAAACTATACTTGTTATAAAATAGATTACATGTAGGGGTTTAAAAAAAAAATCATACAACTTTAAATTCTTGTCAACATAAAATATTACATAACCCAGACGTGTAATTTAAGCCCTGATTTCCAAGTGAAGATCTGTGAAGCAACAATGAGCGTTGTGAAATCATATTCCTACATTTGTATTTGTACAATGGACAGTTTTACACACATTTCTATATTTCTGTGATTTTTTTTTTTAACTATATGAATTAAGAATTGGGGTTGGAACCAAGTGATCATTAAGGTCCTTCCAACCCAAACCACTTCATAATTCTATGAAGAAATTAAAAATACCTAAGAAATAAAATCTATTACCAAATAGGTACTCATAGAGCTGCAATAAAAACTAGAGATTTTGCTTCTAAAGTGTTATTGTTTTCAAATTATTTTTAATATGTTACAGTCAGTTAGATTTTCCCACTTTTCCAATTTTTGTCCTTTCATTTATTTTTTTTTTTTCTTAAAAGTTCAGGTATGTGTGAGTTTAATTTGATGGTTTGGTTTGGTTTTCAGGGGGTTGTTGCTTCATTTTATTGCTTTTGTAATGATTTCTTCCATAAGAAAGTAACCTTTAATATATAGTTAGGTGGTTTCCAACAGGGCATTTAATTATAATTAATACCTCAAACTCAAGCAAACTATTCATTAACAGACATAAAAATTAGCAATAAAAGTCTATACATCCACATACAGTGCTCAAGGGAGTACAGGATGATAGAAGTTCCCAATTTTTCAACTGTGTATCTGCAGAATGCAATATACTCAAGTTGGAAAAAACATTTCCTTTTATGAGCTGTCACAGCTGCTACTGTGATTCCCAGCCAACATTAAAAATTCTGAGGTTATTCCATTACAAAATGTGACATGACAGTACAGGCTACATCACTGACTGTATGTTGTATAAAGGTTACTTGGGATATAAATCCCAAAGCTTTTACTTTGATTTATCAAGATTGTCCTCATACTTTTGCTTATTGTAGCCTGAGGACCAGGCTTTTTAACAATAAAATCTTTTGAACTCACTTGCCCCTGGAAAGGAAAGAAAACATCACTAGGCTGGGATTTACTTTGGAGTCATTCCAAAACTATTATCAATTACTGTTCCAAATATTAATGGATTGTGATTTTAAACTATCAGTAATATCCTTTGAACTCCAACAGCTCTGAAATAATTGCATTTTTTGAGAAAGCAATTTAAATTATTTTAATGAAAACTAATTTAGTAAAATTTTGGGGAAAAAAATTAACAAACCACAAAATATTCTGATAAAATAAGAAGGAATATTAAGAATATTGTCATTTTTCTTATGAAGTTAATCTGGTAATTTTTGCACTGCTAAATTTTGCACTGCTGTTAAAATAATGAGTGAAACAAAGAAGATATAGTGACTTCCTACATAATCTGCTAATAATGAAGAATCCACATTATTTCAGTACTGATTAACTTTTTTCTGTAAGACCATTCCATTAGGGGAAGTCCCATGTATGCACTTTACTCACCTTAGTTCTTAAAAGGAGCATTCTAAGGCACAATGAATTAAATCTGTCCTGGTGCAAACACATTGTAGGAGGACCCTGGCCAATAAATTCCTGTTAATGTTTAGGCTAACTTCATGTAAACAAGACCAGTTAAACTGTATTTTGAGAGAAACACAACCAGGATAATGTCTCAAATGTATATGGCTACAGCGCAGCATCTTTTTCAGCCCACCAGTCATTGGTCCCTCCTTGCCTCTTAGGAAAGGTGTGGGTTCACTACATTAAGAAAAGCAGGTTTCAAGGCAATGATGACCAAAGGAGTGTGAAGTCTGTCATATGAGGAAAGGCTGAGAGAATTGCATTTGTTCAACCCTGAGAAAAGAAGGCTCAGGAGAGACCTCATCACCATGTCCCAGTATTTGAAGGGCTGCCGAAAAAAAAGATGGAGACTCCTTTTTTTGCAAGAAGTCATATGGAAAGGTGAGGGATCATGTGTACCTGTTACTCCTGGGCAGATTTTGATTGGACACAGAGGAAAATTTTTCACAATTAGAACTATCAGCCATTGGAGTAATCTCCCTAGGGTAATGGTGGAATCCCCAACTTTGGACACATTTAAGATTCAGCTGGACTGGGTGCTGGGCCACATTGTCTAGACCTTGCTTTTGACAAAAAAGTGACAAAAAACATGATCCTTGAGATCCCTTCCAACCTGGTATTTGGTGATTCTGTAACTTCTCAAGAGAACTGTCTCCAAAGAAACCATAACCAGGACTGGTATAAGGACAACTGTTTGCAAGGGTGACAACAAGAAATATTCTATATGCTCTAGACACTGCCTTTGGCAACACTGTGAATTTCATCCTGAATTTTTTAGCAGTGTACATGTGTTTTCTGCCACACAGCTGACATTTATGGTAATAACTAATCACTGTACGAAGGTGGTTACAAAACTGAAATAATCTCAGGAAACACTTAAAGAAGAAAAAAAAAAAAAAAGAGGAAAAACAAAACTCCCCCACAGCAAAAAACCAAACAAACAAACAACAAAAAAACCCCCACTAACAAACAAAAAAGCAAAGGTCAATAAATTCTCAAATTGAGAAACACCAATGCATTATGCTAAATATTAATGGTCTTCAAGGTGAATGTTTTCCCTGGCACTTATGATAATATGAGCTATACAAAGCTGAAAGTATGAAATCGGCATAAACCCACACATTGAAGCACATCAATAAAAAAAGACATAGTAATTGTTTTAAATGGCTTCTGCTTCTAACATTGCTTATTCACTGCTCTCTGAGTGCCTGTAAAAATCAGGGAGCAGGTCATTCACCAGCAAAAGCAATTATAAAATGCAAATGACTGAGCATTTATTGTCAAGATTGGCTAGATAAAAAAGGTCTGCTTCGTAACATGCTTCCAACCAGATGACATAATTAGCTGTTTGTACTATAAACAACAGGAAATAATATAAGCCTTTAACATTTTTTAGAAAGGCTGCAATTAAAAAATTGGTGAGCATTATGACATAAATTCTATTAAAAAGGAACAATTAAATTTCCCTCTGAGAAATTAGAAGGCACCATCTTGTGGCTACTCAAGAGGAATGCAGTCAGGACAGTCTGCAGTCTGCCATCTCCTCTTACCCCTTCCCAGTGTGTCAACTGGAAGGTCAAAGTTCTTCCATAGACAGAGAAAATGCTTTGTCATTCCCAATACTCCCTCTGAAAAAACATTCACCAGTGATACTACATACTAGATAGGACTAGAGGATTTATTTCCCTCAAAATATACCCCATGTTACCGCTTTACTCATTTGTGTGTTTGAGGTAGATAGCAAATCGGAATTTTTGTCAATTGTAGCAAAACCAAAATACTTTCTAATATGTTTAAGATTGAATTCTACCATAACCTAAAATCTCTTCAGCTCTGTAACCCTACATTAATTTTTGTGCCATATATTCCTGTCATCCTCTTATTAATAAAACCAAAACATGGGTTTGCAATTTGCAGAAGGTGGTTGAAATTTTTGCCAACAATTTTTTTGTGAGTGCAAGAGTCAGCCAGCTAAGCTTCCACCATCTGCAAAGGCACAGTTAGGCTCATACACAGGTCAAAACTCAGCAATCAGAAGTTCTTGTTCAATGGAACCTGTAAACAGAGCACAGTTTTGTATGTGACACTCATGTATATTCACAGCTACTGATGTCTGCTTCTTCTCCAGTCCTGCTAATTGTTCATGCATTTTACCTTGTGAGATAAACTATCCACACTGGTTGTTTACTATGGAAAGTTCAATTGTTTTTTTGTCTTTTTTCAGTTTTTTGTCTTTTTTTATTTATTTATTTGTCTTCCTTGAGAAGACAAATGTAAAATATAAACCTGTATCAATATATTTATTGCTTTTATAATCAATTATAATCAAATAACTATTCCAGAGAGTTTATTTAACTGATGTTTAGGTTATGGTTTCATTGTATAACTCCAGAAATATTTTGTTGGTGTTGTTTCAGTGTGCTATAACTCATATACAATGCTGTATTATTGGAAGTCTATGAACAGATCTCTTCTAGAAAACAGCTCAAGTACACTGACATGTCTCATTTCACATTTTTTGAAGTTTTTTACAGTTCAGAATTAATAAAATGTGTATCTGCTATTCTGCCATGAGCTTTGAATGGCTATAAATGACAACAGAATAGAATCTATAGATTCTTTTCACAGACCTTCTAGAAAACATTTGGGTAATAAGGGCACTCATTTTTCAAACAAACCATCCATAGTAAGTTTCAGTGAGTGACGGTCTTACTGTGATAACATCCAGGCTTATCTTTACTTTTGAAAGGTGTCAATAAGAGAGGAATGTCTCTGTGTCTGGAAAATGTTGTGCTGGGATGAATACATGTGTGCTATTCTGCTTATTGACATCTGTTTCACAGAAAGACTACAGCTAGTGTCACGTGTTACCTGTGGATTCTGAGCACATCAGGAATATGGATGTTCTCAAGCACTTTGGTTACAAGATGCAACAGCTTTTTAGCAAATAACAACGTTTTGTTGGATGCTTTTCTGAGCTCAAATTCTTTCAAGATTTCACTCCTCCAGCTAGGTTCACACCAGCCAATGTCTCTGTTTATATGTGCACTCCAGGAGTGGGGTGACATAAAAAAATGCTAAAAAAACATGTCTAGATTATACATTTTAAATCTGCATTGCCTCCCCACTAGAAGTGTATCTTCTCATATTTTGTACACATTAAAAAGCAAACATACATATTAATATGCCACTTATATTTCAGGACATCCCATATATTCAGAATCTAAAGTTACCTGATTTCTTTTGTTTCACTGGTTGTTAATATCATCTTGATCCTCCCTGTCTCCAAATGTAGCCAAGCATGGTGCAAATGCCAGAATGATACTCTGATTTCAAAGGGATGAAACTATAAATGCTACCAAAATAGGTGCCTCCCTTCTCCCTGTGCCATAGCCAAGGCAGTGTTATTTGCAGGGTTTACTCATCCCAGCAGAGAGGATGTAGAGACTGGAGACAGATGACAGCACTGCTTATCTCTCCTTTGCCTGCTGCTACTCCCTCTCCTAGGAAAAGAGGATCTGTTGCATTTGGAGGGCAGAGAAGACGACTGAAGTTCTGTGGATGCTGGGAGAAGAGTGGGTGAGGAGATGCTGAGGTAGACCATGTAGGGATGCTGGCATAATTTTTCTTTTAGTTTTCTTCCATAAGTGAAGTTCTGCTGAAATTTTACTGGTTTCCTGACATCAGGGTATGTGGGTGTAGTGGGGAGGGGAAGGATGGTAAGAGCTTGGCAACAAGGAGGAAAACGAAGGGAAAGACCTGGCCATGACCTGGCTCTTTCAGCTGCTTCACATTCACTCCTAGCTTTTAAAAGTATCTCAGGACTTGATGGTATGGTGACAATTTTCTGGTACCAGTACTATTAAAACATCAGATACCTCTAGTCATTGCTATCTCCATCCATCACAAGCAAAACAACTTAGAAAGAAGCAAGTAAAAACAACCCAAACCCAAAAAATAAAACCACAAAACCATAAGTCTTAGAGAAAAAGGTCCTTTCAGAAACTTGTTAGCTTCCTGATGCAACTTCCAATATAGTTATTGTCATGTAAAATATACACTCACACCCTGCAAAGTACTGACTCACGTTACAAGATTATTATCAAAACAGTCTTATTTTTAAAGCGAGTGTTAAAAATCCATAAAAGCTAAACCAAATTATACTGTTGTCCATATGAAATCCATATCCACCTTGGATGGTGGTGGATAAAAATTATTGAGACCTATATAGGTTACTTAAAAAAAGGATGCCTTTTTCCTCACTAATTCATTTCAGAAACATAACATTGCAAAAGTATGTCAATAGAAAGGAATCAACCTGACAGACCATAAAGAGGAACTATACGGTCCCTTAACAATTTAATAAAACATACCCATGTTCAAACAGTGTTTAGGACCTTGTGACCTCATGCTTCTTTTGTGTGAATTAGAAAAAAACCCCAAAACTTTGACAATATAACAGGACATTGCATACCAAATGGTTGACTCAAAGGAAGTTAAAACAAATTGTAAATTTTGTGACTCAAGTTACAAATATGCACCAGTAGCATCTGGAAAAATACAAATATAGCTGTTGGATTTACTACTAATTTCATTCAATTAAATTACTAAATAAAGAAATTGCCATAGGTCACAAGCTCCTCAAAAGGAGAAGGAAAAAAAAAAGACAAAGACGTAATAAAATCACGCAGTTTCTCTTAATTCTTAAAATCTAGAGTAATTCATAGCAATAAAGTATATATTTTGATTTCAGGTTTTAACATGGGCACATATACATGAGACTTATTTATTTATTATGCAAAAATTATTACTCAAACTAAGAATTTCACAAGATATTACTAGTATTGGCACAATTACAGTATTGTGGTTGTATAAACTGCCAGTACAGAGGAAATTAACACTAGAGTTTTCAAAACTGAGTCAGTTTGAAATTACAGGACATCATATCAGTAGTAAAGCCACCAAAAAGAATCATGCTGATGTAGTCTTTTCCAGATGCTACCAGGACAACTTTGCAAATATAAACTTCTGTAAAGAACATTCTTAGATTTTTACTTTGAGCCATCGACAGTTTGGCTTTTGAAAATCAGAATTATCTGCAGAAAATTAATTTGTTTCCCATTACAGTTTCGGATTTCTTCTTCATCCATAAAATTAACTGCAGTGAACTTCCAGGAGTAAAAAGCTGTCTTTTTTCAGGCTTGAATAAGAGGAGAAATAGTCACTTGTCCTGAAATCTGGCTACAATTAAACACATTGAAGAAAAATTAAAAGCTGTAAATGTAAAACTTTGGGTACTTTGCTGTGATCCTTTGTTATACAAGTACAGTATTATAAAATGAACAATCAATATACATCACCTACATTTTGCTACCTAAAGTATTCTTTAAATATATGGTAAATATAAAATAAAAGTAGAAAAAGACAATACTTACCTTTTCTAACTGGGCATTTTTTTTTGATTTGTACAAAAACTCCCCCACTGCCACAAATACAGAAAGCACCAATCCTGCTGCCAGCACAATGAAGATTCCTCCAATGTTCTGAACTCCCAGAGCACTGGCCTCTTTACTTTCCTCCTCTGGGCAGCCATTGCCTCTCCACCATTTCTCTTTCATCATGTGGAGCTTGCCCTCCTCTTGCAACTGAAGAATTGCTATAGTGATCTTGTCTCTATATGGAGAACCTAAAGAAACCACAGGGAGCATATGTTTAATGGAGTTAACTGTAAGGAAAGTTAGCTATTCCTGATGAGAATAAAATGTAAGGTAATGTCACAGGAAAAACTAGATCTTCTGCTATAATAACATTTCTTGAAATGCTTTTTACAGCTCATTCTGGACACACTGGTCACATTAGTATATATAAATATATACACACAAAACTTGATCCAGTTGGTGTTGCCTGTGAGCCAGGAAACTTGACTATAGCAAAGTCTATCACAAGTATGGTCGCATCTATGGTCGCAAGTATCTTCATGGCCAGCAATTACATCCAGCCAAATATTATTAACCTTTCAATTTTCATCAGGCTTTTAATTATGCAGTAGTAGATTTAGTCTGAAATACATAAACCTACTTGTTGATGCTTCATAGCTTGCTACCCTGAAGTTAATCCAAGGTCTAAAAAGTAACAGAGACTTTATACCATTACTTTAATAAAATAATAAAATTAATTTATGCTTCAGGACCAATCCACAAACATCTTTATTAGTCATACTGTCAGGCAGAAGATACATACCTTCCAAAAGTATACCTTATTAACAGTATAAGGTAGTGACACATTTGGAAAGGTAAGGTTAAGTGTATTTGGACAACAGGGATGAAAATTTTTGTATTTGAATGAATTTTTTCTCATAATTCAGCATTTGAAAATAACTGATAATTTGGCAAATTTTGAACATTTTATTGTTTCAAGGGGCAGTTCAAAGGGTAGTGTCGTATCTTTATACATCATCTGCTCTCTTTATGTAGTGAATAAGGACTTTTCCATGACTATTTTAAACCCCACATTAATTTCATGCCAATGGAGAAAGCTTTCTTTTTCTGAATGTTAGTGAGTAAATCACATCAGTTTGAAGTACTTTCTCTATTAAGATTTGTGCAACGTTTAAGGAGAGAACAAAGGCAGCGTTATTCTCCTCCTTCAAAAAAAAAAAAAAAAAAAAGGAGCAAAAGACTCTTCATTTCTTCATTGAAGTGCTTAAGAAATCCCAGGGAAAAAAAGGAGTGGCTGAAAAGTCATGGCATCCCCTCTTTCATGAAAAAACAAAAAACAAACAAAAAAGAGGAAGTCTTAGTGGAATCGCATTTATTTTTTCTTTTTTTTCTTTTTTCCTGCCGTAGTAACATTACTTACTACTTAAAATTTTTACAGTATTTCCTTTGGCTGAGTAATAATATGCATTTTCATTAATTTGATACCTTTTCAAAAAAAAATCCTCAGTGTCCTTTAGAGGGACACACCCCATCTGACTATTTCATATACTGTGATCAAATGTGAAGGAGCTGAATTAATGCACGGATAGGATATTTTATATTCTATGCACCTGGAAAACATTTTCTTTTGGAATTTCTTCCAATTCATTCTTTTTTATTTTAGCTTTTTCTTATATATTTGGAACATCATGGAAATAAAGTCAACAGCAAAGGGCTGATGTGCCAGTATGGATGTAAAACATAGAAAAGGACCATTAATCCCAAAACACTGGACTTTTCCTTTACTCCAGACTAAAAGGTGGGAAAAGCTGGTCACAATGTATTTAAATTGCAAGAACTTGGGCTTTTATCATCTCTGCTCAGATAATAATGATGTTACTAGGAGCTAAACTAGGGTTACACAGGATTATTTGAGTAGCAGAAAGAAATGAAAAGTCTTTTCTACTCTCTTGTGCATACAGGGGTCTAAATCACACTGTTTCAGACCATCCTGACTACACAAAAACTCTGCTAAGCCCTGTACTTGACACTTTTCACAGTCAGTTGGAAGAAGGAAAATGGTTAATCCACGAGAGCCTTGAGAAGCATAAGTCCATCCTATAAACTTTTCGGGGTTATTTTCAGTATTATAAATATTTAACAACAACAAAAACAAAACGTAAGATTTTGAGAAATAATTTTGGACCTAGTTTAAGCCATCTTCTGATCTGATAGGCTGCTTTCTAATTAAACTGATTTGCATTTCATTTCCACACTTGCTGCTGGTCTAAATATAGGCAATACCAACTACTCTTCATGTATAATTTATATATCTAGGGACCAGATTTGTACATGTACGGTTCTAGTCCATTTGAAGCACTTAAAAATTAATTAAGTGAGGAATTCACAAAGCACAGGCTAATTCTATCTTCTATTTAATTAGAAACATGCAATTAATAGTGATTCAGTTCAACACTATCACTTGCTGTTGATTTGCAAAATTTTGCACAAATAGTAGGGGAGTGGACAGATTACTGGGCCTTTGGTGTTTTTAGTGCAATATTTTTATTTGTTATACCTTATTATCTTGTCTTAAGAATGGTAAAGTTACAAGTGAGGATCAATGGAAATGACCAATTACATATTGCTAATGTTAAAACAAACATCTAAAATGTTATACTTATGAAAAAACTAGTGTACACTGCTGTAATTCTGTTCTATTTCTGAACAACTTAACAACGATCTAACTTCATCGACTCACATTTTGCAACCAACAAAATGATTACACTTAATAATCTGATACTTGGAAAAAAGTTATTTTCAATGCTGTTTATACTGATTAAAGTAGTTATTAAAGGAATAAGAGAAGCACAGCAATGATATTATTTCCCCAAGTTTCATTTGCTCCTAGATTTTTTTCTGATACAAGCTGGATTGCAAGTCCAAGCAGTGTCAGAAGCACCAGTACTGGCTGAAAGTATCAATGTCTGATCTGTGGATGATGAACTGAACATACAAAAAAAAAAAAAAAGAGAGAATCAAAAGAGAATACAGATAAGACACCTCTATGACACCTGGTTGTTAAAAATGTTTTCCTTTCAGGGAAGACTAGTAGGGGACGAACACTGTGATGTTTAAAACACCATCTCTAAAACAGGAGAAAATATGAGTATATGATCTTCCATCGAGTACAGAGTAATGGGGAAGTCCAGTGCAGAAATAAATGACTTTTTTTCCCTCTCTTTTCCTGATTCCTACTACTTTCATTTCTTTATCAACTGATAAGATATTCACATAATAAACTGTAGGGCCTACAGAACATAATCTATACATTATCTGATGATCCCACTCCAGCTGCTGTTCTCAGGATGAGGCTTTGTGCCAGAAGAATAATTTTAAAACATTCTGTTACATATTATAGAGTCCTTAGTGCCTTCATATGATCAACAAGCTCAGTAAGAGATGAAATAATTTCTACGTGCAATTGCCTGATTGCAATTTAAAATTTAAAATTAAAATGAAAATTTTCATTGCATTCTATTGTCTGAAGTATCTGTACAAAACTCAAGATAACAAGGTCTCAGAAATAATGTAGAATATAAACATAGATAAGCTTTCTGCCCTGAAGTCTCAGTATATAAAGATTTATGCACATAATGATATGTTTAGTCATAAATTATGAACACATAGGCTTTATATACTGAGAATTCATTGCATACAGATTAGCATGTTGAAAACCTGCTCACCTGGCTGGTCTTGAAAAGGCTTCCAACTAGATTATAATTTAGTAAAATCTCCTGTTAGGTTATTCTTATTCTGCTTTACTCATCTAATACAAAAGGAAGTGGAACATATTGGGGCCTATAGCACTGAATTACATGCTAAGAAGTAAAAAGGAACAGCAGCATTCCACTAACTCCTTCATTAAGAAGATGTTGAGCCAGGGACTTCTTTGTTTCATTATCCCAAGTGCATTTCAACGAAAGAAATCACCATGAATTCTCTGGTATTTTGAAAGCTGGTGCCCATGAGACATGGTTACATGTTATTTTTAATTTGATAGACAGAAAAATCCATTCTGACTACTCCTACACCACTCATCATGTATTTTGCTCCCATTATTTTTTTTCTTTTGTTATTCAAACACTTAGTTCTATTCTACTTATCTTGTAACATTATTTTATATGCTGTGTACTTGGTCTAAGAAAAAGAGAAATGTAGCTAGGGATACAATATCATATTCAAAATGTAGGTATAAAATTTAGATCATGATGAACTTCTAGTGCTGAAGTATTTAGTGGTGGGAGAATATCACATGTAACAGGAAAGATACTCCTTTAATATCTAGGTTTTGAAGATCTATATGACTAGCTTACATTTAACAAAGCAACCAAGTCAAGTTATGATTGTAGCAGCTGTCAGGAAGAAGCACCAAATTCATCATGTGGATGCTTGGAGTGGTTATTTACAGATTTTCTGTTTTTGTGGTTATTTTGTTTGGTTTTTTTTGTTTTTATAAATTTTTTTGTTTGTTTTTTTCAGCATAAGCCCATTTTCATTGTGTTTACACCTGATTTATATGCCTATCCAAAAGCTAGCTTGGGTACATACATATATGAGCTGCATCTACTGTCTAATTCCAGTGTAGGCATACCTGAAATTTCCATAAGAATGCTGCCTAGCAGAATTTATACTACTGGGGATGGGAGGAATCAATTAAGTCTTAGAATATCAACATTAGCAAATAAGTATCTATACTTATCCCATAGTATAGCCCCATGAAGCATCACAGATTAACTATTCTGCCACCAAACTGATTGCATACTTAATTAAATCATATTTGAAATTTTTTTTTGTTAGATCATTCTGTTATGTCTGTCCATTAGTCACTACAATTAAGCTTTCCTTTTTTCTTTAAAAAAAAAAAAAAGTAAAAGTAAAATTAGTGCAGGCCTTTGGAATAAACATTCCTTGTTAGGGAACAGCTGGTGATTAAGGATGTGGAGTTCAGTTTCTCTTAAGTGTCATGCATACTGGAGTCATAGGCATGACAGAAGCAAGGGATTTATTTACACATAATTGTGGAGTGCATATTTAGAAAATGAGGAACCATAGAAAAACTACTTCCTACAGGCTCATGCATCACAGAGCCTGGAATACCTTCCAGGAATCTGTAAGACAGTTAGCACTCAATAATAAAGACTGACAGCCACTCTTATGCCATAGAAAAAGAATAGGCAACTTAGGAGCAATAGGTACAGGTGAAGCACTTACTTTAGCCTCACAGATTTTTTTTTTTCTTTTATAAGTCACAGTTAGCTCTGCTCCCTAACTCACTAACACTCCCTTATTGGGTGGGAAGGATGGAACAGTGAGAAGGGTCAATATAGTTTGGGTCACTCTTCCTATCTGTGTATTAAAAAGTTTCCCAGCAACAAATAAATGCGAGAAAGAAAAGGGATTCTGTCATTCCCAGTCCCTGTCTTCACTTCCAAGATCATCTCGTTTTCACATAAACTCTTTCCAGCTCACTGAATAATGCCATTACTTTAGCAGGGTTGGCAAACATAGGAAACAATCAGCAACCCACAGTGAAGGGAAGAGCAATTAATCAAAAGAGAAGACAACAGTTCCTGCAAATGTGACACAGGAGCAGATCTTCCTTAATCCCAAAATCCGGACCTCAGTTTAACTCCAATCTGCCAGATATTTTTAATAGCATGGATGAAACCTTAGATCATTGCACTATACCAGGAGTTGGATGTGGATTCTAAATGCAGCTTTGATAACAGGCTTTTTTTTGTAAAGTTAACTTTCCCCTGATTCTTAGCTCTGTGCCTTACAGCAAATTTGTTGTTTTATGAAATGATCAGATATTACAGCATCCTCATCTCTAAGGTTCACATAAATGAATAGCAAAGTGAATCCCAAACACACAGAGTTTAAACACACTTCCAAAGAACTGAAAACATCTCCAGTATTAATAAATTTTGAGGGGATGTAGATATTTTAATGTAGAAAGATGTGAAAGTCATGCTTTTGTCAAGAGGCAAGTGAATTTTTTATACATCCTATTTATTTATGATTAGTGTATTAAAATATGAGAGAGATTTGTATACTAATTGAAAGTAAGCTTCTTTCTCCTCTGCCAGATGTCCTTCTACTTCATTAGACTTGTAGCTTGTGGAATTCTAGACTTCTGGGGATGCAAAAGGCTTTTTCAAATTTCTTTAAATACTTCACATGCTGTGTAAATTATTTGGAATAAAAAGTGGTAGGTTAAATATAAGAAATATCTGCAACTTTAATTTAGTTGTAATGCATAAATATTAGATTTCCCATTCACATCTTTCTAATTAAATACATAACTTTGAATTTCAGTGTTGGTTTCTGAAGGATGTATCAAGGTGAAATAAAACAAAATCAGTATCTCCTGATACTGATTGTTAACCCTGACACTCTATGCTGCATTAATATTACCATACTGTAATATTAAACATCTTGCAACCATTAAATATTCATTAAGTTGCAGTTACTAGAATGGAAAATCCCCAGTAGACATTTACAGCTGTCTAAGCTACCCTGTATATAATTAAAACTGCAAACATTCAAACCAAAATCCAAAACAAAGCTATTCTCTACTCCATTACATATATATCTATATATTTATATGCATATATTATATTATAGATATATATATTCACCTTCAAGTTAACAAGAATCATAGAATTGTTCAGGTTGGGAAAGACTTGATGCAGTCCAATCTGTATTACTTGTAAAAGGGAAATTACTGGTAAGAGGCAGGAAATATCTTAAAACAGTATTTTATGCCAAATGCAATCAAAAGCTTTTCACAAGTGCTGTGTTCTCTAGTTTTTATAACTTCTTTCCAGTTATAAACATTCCCAACACATAATAATTTCTCTTTGTTTTGTTACAGAAACATCGATGAAAAGTTCATGTAGGTTTATAAAGATGAAATTTAACCAAGTGGGATCATGTAGCTGTGACTGATTTAATATTAGATTTCTTATAATTTTCCAGCAACATCATTGATATCAAAATTAGAAAAGTACATGAAAGATTTAGCCCTACAATATCCATTAATGAATTCTTGTGTTCATACATACTTACAGTTTTAGGACTGGGCAGGGGGCATCCTTGAATACATGAATTTGTAATTAGAACTTATCTATCCTACACAGTAAATTACAATTTACTTCTTTAAATATCAGATCATTATGATGTTGCATTAGACATGCATATTTTATTCTGTATTTTTGTTTTGTTTTGTTTGGTTTTTTAAACATAATTTCATTTTCTCATCCCCTCCTCAAACTGTCACTGAAAACATCTCTAGAGCCCAACTCTTCGATCAAGTACTGAATTCAAGCAGATAGTATAATCATAGAATGGTTTGATTTGGAAAGCATCTTAAAGATCATCTGGTTTCAGCCCCCTGCCTATGGCAGGGACACCCATC
This sequence comes from Calypte anna, assembly GCF_003957555.1. Classification (NCBI taxonomy): domain Eukaryota; kingdom Metazoa; phylum Chordata; class Aves; order Apodiformes; family Trochilidae; genus Calypte; species Calypte anna. Next base: position 73,726,806 of record NC_044246.1, read on the forward strand.
ACTAGACCAGTGCTAGGAATTTTTTCCATAGACTTAACTGTGCAGCTGTGGAACAGAAGAATAACTGTTGAAACTTGTACTGTGAAAATCCATGATATCTTTAGTGTTCATATTCTATTCTCCTTGCAAAACTTTGTCATCAGTCACACAAGAACGGTTTGCAAATACAGCCTCCTTTTTGGGAAATATTTGTCTAACATCACTCAGCCATAAATAGTGAAATTAAGGAGGTGCTACATACAATTCTGCTATCCATTAAGATTTCAGAAAAGCAGACAAGAGTATTTCAAAATACAAGAAAAGTATAAGATAATAACAAAAAATTCCAGACCTGAAAATTCAGTTTATCCTTTTGCAAACTGTCCCAACCTACCTGCCAAATTACAAGGGAAATTCTGAAAACAATGAATGTCAGTGTTTGGCCATTAGATGTTTCATTGTGGCTGAGTTATGAAGTGGTCTTGGGTTCATTTAACTTCAATGCCACCTTAACTCTGGGCAATATTCATTTAAGCTATTAACAAACCACAATAAATTTAGACCTTTGGAGAGGTCAAAATTCCTACCAAGTCTCACATTGCAATTGTAGATGTTGATAAGGAGTTTCAGCTGCTACTCTTCTATTAAGTGTTCCATATATTTCTAATCCTTCTGATAAGTATAAGAAGCTGACTTTTTGAGGTTTTCCATGCAGATTTCTGTTCCCCAATTTGATTTATATTTTTAAAGTATGTAGAGCTAAGGCAATCAGTTTTTGCTTTATCTTTTGAAGGAGTCAGCTGCCTGTGTGCATCATATACACAGTAAGAATAATAAGGCTCAACTGTTCAATGAGTGCTTAGAAAAACTGGCTTCCAGTATTTCCTTGTACTCTGTTCACACAAAGCCATGGTGCTAATCTTTTCATTTAAACTAACCAACTTAGAGAATTCTATCCTCAGCAACGAGGTCAGATGAGATAGAAAGAGTTAAGATTTACTAAGAGCTTTCAGAAGTTTAAATTTCTTTTCCATTACAAGGGAATCATTTGGGTGTAGAAACGAAATGTAGATGGGCTCAAAACAAAAGACAGACCATAGCTTCTATTTACCCATTCTGTGTGCATATTCAAGGCACTGGTCGAAGATTCTTAATTATGTAGTTTAAAAGTCTGAAGTACTTCCATCACAAAACTATTCCATTTCAGTACTATGAAAGGCAAAAATTATGAAGTGTCCCCCAGATATGGTCTCATCCACCCCATCTGCTCAAGCTACAGAATGTTCCAGGGCATGCAAACACCAAGCATCCATGCACACCCCAAGCAGCCATGCAAACCCCAAGCAGCCATGCAAACACTGTGTGCTGGGATGCAGCACACTAGTGTATTTCTAATTAGAGGTGACATATCAGGACAGATACTTAGTATTTGTAGAAGAGTCTTTGAAATGCAACACATACATATGGTTCTAGGCACTACAAAATCAACACTGAAGTTTTAATGTCTTTGCTTCTGTTACATGTGTTCAGTAAATTCTTACTAGAAATTGTGTCTCTAAAGCAGAGTCTGCTTGAAACAGGCACTGGACATTAAGTGTTTTGGCAGTTCTTTTTTGATATAAAGCTCAGTGTCTTAGCATGTCTCTCAGACAGTGCTTCAATATACTCATAATTATGAGACAACCATAAAAAAGTTCTTTCACAAAATATATGAGCTACACATTTGTACATTTCAGGAGCAATAAATTAACTGCTGAAGCAGTTGAAATTCTCAAATTAGTTTCAATACAAGATTTGACCTGTATAAAAAGAAATAATTTCCACCAATTTTTTGTGCATTATGTTCAACTAATGAAGACAAATGTATTAATTTGCTTTAGTTCCAGAAGAACTAAAGCTCAGCATCTTTATGCATGTATAGGTGATAAATATTACAGTTCAAATTATATGAAGAGTACATATTAAGTGCAGGCAAGCAGAAGAAAAAGGCCTCCTACATTGGTACATGTTTAGACTCTCATAGAGACATGGTTTGTCTCTATAGAGACAAATCTGTTTATACATCTCACCTCCAAGGACTAGTAAAATTTGCACTATTGCAGTTATAATTTGAAATTACCTATCATTGTCCACTCTCTTTTTAAAAAAAAATATATATTTGGAAACAAGCACTTAAATAAAAAATATAATAATTAAATATTATTATAATAATTAAATATGTTTTAAATACCTTAGTATGCATTAAGAGCATGGTCAGGTGAGTTAAAATGTCAATATTATAAGATAAAAACTTTTTACTTTTACTATGAATATTTTGTCTAGGCCACTCCCTAGAGAAAAAATATGTAATATAAATCAAATGAACCAATAGTATTATTGGCTACAACACAATAATGAAATATGAAATTTCTGCTGCTTAAATTATATGTTTGAATTTATTTTAATCCTGCAGCCTATCATTGCAGTAGGAAGAGCACTATTGCATTGCACTTATTAATAGCTTGAATAAATATAAATAATTCATGAAGTCACATTCCTAGAGAAGATATGTAATAGCAGATGATAAATTATTGCCTGGAACCCTTTTTTTCTGCAGTGAAATCTTTGATTTAAGTGAGTGGAGTGTGAAATACTCCTTCAAGATTCTGTGTTTGATGAAATTATATGAATACTACTGCCTTCAAAATGTGCTTGCAACATTTTAATTACATGCTACACAGCTCACCGAAATGAAAAAAAAAAATGAATACCTAAGTAAAAAAACATTAAAATGTTGAGATTGTGCAAAAGTATAAATAAAAATTTCTATGTGCAAGTGATCTGCACATTATGCTCACTGGCCAAATAGACTTTTAGAAAGTTATAGCTGAGTGGGCAAAAATTTGAAGTTCTTTAAAAACAATATACTGTGGGAAATATATTTTTTCTCTTGGAGATAAAAATATTTGTAAACAATGACATTTTACTTGGTATTTCCTTAGAATCTACAGACAAAAAAACTTCACTAAAAATGGCACCTGTGAATCAATAGAATGTCAGAGCCTTGAAGTTATTTTTCATCCTTTGAACTTAAGTGAGCATACTGATATCTGAGGCCTTCAACCGATGTATCTCTGCTGGAAGTTTGTTTAATTTATTCATTTACTTTTCTTTTAGATATGGGAGGTATAACCTCTTTGTATCACAGTAGTTGCTAGCTTTCTATTGTGAATATATAATGTACACTATGTGGATATATTTTATGTACTTTTATGAATAAATTTTGATACCTGGATCTGTTTCGGTATTGAAAATGGCAATAGCAAAATGGGTAGCTCTGTAAGACTTAGCTTGGCAATGAAATATTGTTGGCTTTATCCACTTGATATGTTGACCTTAAAATACATTATTCAATTTCTTTCATATCCTAAGAGTTGTATTTTATCCCTATGTATAGTGAAGAGTCTCTACATATGAGGGAGTTGACATTTCTTTTTTTAACAGTTGTTAAGTTAACAATTAAATATTAAAGACCTCAGTCTCCAACCCTTTCCAGCATTTTTCAGGGCATCTTGATAGTCTATCATTATGGAAAGGTAAGGGATATGCTGTAGTAGAAAAAGTCATGATTTTATCACAAAAACAGAAAATTAAGTCAAAAAACTAGAAAAAGATTTAGCTCACTATGTTTTGCAATTAAAATATTAATAATAATAGCACAATTTATTATCTTGTAATAACTACAAAGGAAAGAATTGTTTAACAATGTGTATTGAGCCCTTTTCTCAAACTGTTTTTTTCCCTCAGCATTATCAGTGATTACAGGAACATCCCCTATATACAGCTAAAGCCCCTTCTTAATTTATTTCTGTAACTTTCCACAGCTCAACAATCATAGAGAAATAGTAGAGAAATGAGTAGGTCTAATTTCTACTCACTTTCTTTTTGCATTCCTTAAGAGTTAGAAGAAATAGATGGAAATTTTTTGGATTGCTTACACCTACTATTTTTCCTTTTCAAAAAGTCAAAAGCATTACTTTGCAGGTATCTCCACACATAGAGTTCGTCTGGTAGGATAGTCCTGAGTTGCCACATAGGTGCAGATGATCTGAAAGGTGTAGCAGATCTACTCATTCTGGAATGGGTTTGACATATACACTTGTCAGCCATTTATGTACTCCAGGTTCAACATAGAAGGAACTGGCAATTCAATAGCAAAATCTGCCCAAGCCAGATGGAAAGCAGCCTGCTGTCTGACATGCTGCAGAGAAACAGGAATTTGGCAAAGAAATAAAAACCTGAAACCACTCCAGAGAGATGAAGATTTGCTTTTTTCCAAGAGATGACTTCAAATATATTCCTTCCAATCAGAGAGTAAAAGAAAGAAAAGTAGCTCTGCAAAGCATTAAGCCTTAAAAATAGACAGCACGGAAGCTAAATTGCTAATCTTTCACTCCACATTAACAATGATGTTAATAAATACTCTTTAAGGAAAATAACATTTGTCACATAATATTATTGCATTTTATAGTATGTTGATGGTAAGAAAGTAATTCTGACTGTGTTTCAGTAGGGCATGAAATGTGTGTTGCTAGATAGACTAGATTTTCTTGAAAAAGTTACAAATTATTTTGGTAAGAAGACCATAAGAATGTGGAGGTATCATAAACAATTAGAAATCTTTTGCAATAGTAAATGTAACCCAACTGGTCTTGAACACCTATGTCATGCATAAATAATGTGAATAAAGGGGACATTTCTAGTATTGAAAGAGGCAAGTACCACTTTAGAGGATCTGTCATTAAAAGCAGAAGTTACTCTGCATACCCAAAGGGCATAACCACCCTCCATGCCCCCTGCTCCACTTTGTTTGCTGTGGGGTTTTTTTCTTTATTTCCCTTTCCCTTTCCCTTTCCCTTTTCCTTTCCCTTTCCTTTTCCTTTCCCCTTCCCCTTCCCCTTTCCCTTTCCCTTCCCCTTTCCCTTTCCCTTTTCCTTTCCCTTTCCTTTTCCTTTCCCCTTCCCCTTCCCCTTTCCCTTTCCCTTCCCCTTTCCCTTTCCCTTTCCCTTTCCCTTTCCCTTTCCCTTTCCCTTTCCCTTTTCCTTTCCCTTTTCCTTTCCCTTTCCTTTTCCTTTCCCCTTCCCCTTCCCCTTTCCCTTCCCCTTTCCCTTTCCCTTTCCCTTTCCCTTTTCCTTCCCCTTTCCCTCTGCCTTTCCCTTTCTATTTCATTTTCCCTTTCCTTTTCTTCTTTCCCTTTCCTTTTCTTCTTTCCCTTTCCTCTTTCTTTTTTCCCTTTCCTCTTTCTTTTTTCCCTCTTTTTCCTCTTTCTCTCCCTCCTTCCCTCCCCTTCCTCCTATCTTTAATATGAACCTTGGATGATGAGGTGCATGACATATATTCATATATTTATTACCAGAAATAAACTATACAAAATGCCTCAAGATTTATGCACATTAACAAAAGTTTTCCTATCTAACAGAGTCATTGATGGATAACCCAGGACTGACAAAACTGCCAGAATAGTCAATACAAACTCTGAGGTTTGGAGCTTCAAGCTAGAAAAAAAAAGAAAAAAAACCACCACAGAAGTGATCTAGTAAAGCCAGTATTACAGTTTTGGTTACAAAGATGTAAACAAAGTTGCAACCGTGGAAAATAAACCTAAATAAATATAACCCCAGTTACAAATGGGTTGCTTGTATCTGCTCTGAAGGATCAGTTGCTGGTAAACCTCTCATCCCAGATCTTGTTCTTCAACCTATGCTGACTGAAAATGAATTTAGGTGTATACAAGAGCATTACTTTGATTTATAAACATGTATCATGAGTGTCATTCATTGTATGTATAACTCACCAAATTCACTCTCTCTCCCAGGTATCACGTGTGACATACTAACTAAAGCTAACAGCAAAGATATCATGCAAGGATGCTGTCTTACACCTATTCCAAACATTAGTGTATTTTGTTGGTTTTAAAGGTCTACAATAATCCTACTTTCTGCCTAAAGTACCTCATTTACAATTTCCTTCGTCAAGGCTACATTTTAGCAATCTGTGTCCTTCACTAGTGCATTTAGAAGGATTAGAATAATCATGAATACCCAGATTTTGCTCATTCAGTGTGTTTCAAAGGAGCTGATACCTATTCACAGCCAGGTCTGCGTTTTTTATCTCCTAATCTTGTGCAGCTTCTCTGAAATTAAAACTTATACATTATCAGAAGGGAGCTCTTACTGTAGTACTCTGAGCTGGTGCTGTATTTGTGTGGTTACATTTCCCAAGTGATTATCCTACCATAAGCTACTCTGGTGGCATATTTTTTTGTTAGGAAAGCTTTTAGCTTTTGTGCTTGTAACTACTTAGACTCAAGGAAATTATGGTCTCATTATTATTCTGTTCTCTCGTTCAAAAGGAAAAACCTATATTTTGATGCTGCTCTCCAAAATCAACAATATCCACTCTACTGAATTCAACATAAGGCTTTTAACAACTGCATTCTGTCACTTTAATCTTACATGCAGATATTTCTGCAATATCAGGATAAACTGTATAATAATGATCAAATAAAATATATACAGATATAGACACACACACACACACATACAAAAAACATTTGTGTAAATCTGGGGTGACTACATCTATACCTTTAAGATGCTGTGCCTCTAATTTAAATAGTTCTGCATTGTTCTGCTCAGAGACGTGCTGTTTCCCAAATAAGCAAAAGCAGTAACACGTGCTTTGTTTGTGAAACCATTACACTGTATGTTTCCAAGCACTTCCAAGCTCCTAGACAAACTCAAATACAAAAAGGGAGCCTACGGAAGGTGGAAGCCCCAGTGGTAGCCTGGGAGAACTACAGAGAAATTGTCCAAGCAGCCAGGACTGAGGGAAGTTAAAGCTCTGATAGAATTAAATCTGTCCAGGTACACTAAGAGCAATAAAAAAGCCTCTTTAGGTTTATTGGTGAAAATTTGGGCACTCTTTGAAAAGTAACAGGACGTATAGTTACCAAAAATAGGGAGGAGGCAGAGGTACCCATTGACTTTTTTGCCTCAGTCTTCAGCAGTAAGTTCACAAGCCATACCACACAAGTCAGAGAAGGCAAGGGCAGAGACTGGGAGAATGAAGAACCACCAACAGTAGGGGCAGAACAGGTTAGAGATCATCTAGGGAACTTGAAGATGTAAAAGTCCATGATCTGATGAGATACATCTGAGAGTCCTGAGGAAACTGGCAGATGAAGCCAAAAACCATTGCCCATATTATTTGAGAAGTTGTAGTAGTCTGACAAAGTCCCCACTGACTGAAAAAAAATGAAATATATCCACTGTTTTTAGAAAGGGATAAAAGGAAGACCCAGGGAAGTACAGGCCAGCCAGTCTCACCTCTGTGCCCATCAAGATTATGGAGCACATCCTCCTGGAAACTGTACCAAGGCAAATGGAAAATAAGGGGTGGGGGAGATTTGTAACAGTCAACATGGCTTCAGTAAGGCCAAATTGTGCCTGACAAATTTGGTGGCATTCTGTGACAGTGTTACAGCATTGGTGAATAGGGCAAGAGCAACTGAGATCATCTACCTGGACTTGTGCAAAGCATTTGACACTGTCCCACGTAACATCCTTGTCTCTATATCTGAGAGACAGGGACTTCATGGATGGATAAGGAATTGGCTGGATGGTCACCTTCAATGTGGTCAACAGCTCAATGTCCAAGTAGAGATTAGTGATGAGTGGTGTTCCTCAGGGGTCAGTATTGGGATAAGCACTGTTTAAGATCTTGGTCAGCAACATGGACAATGGGATTGAGTGCTCTCTCGGCACGTTTGCCAGTGACACCAAGCTGTGTGATGTGGGCAATACACTGGAGGGAAGGGATGGCACCCAGAAGGACCATAGGAGTCTTGCAAGGTGGGCCCATGCCAGCCTCTTGAAGTCCAACAAGGTTAGTGCAAAATTATGCAACTGGGCCAGGGCAATTCCAAACACAATTACAGGATAGACAGAGTATGCATTGAGGAAAATTCCCGAGGAAAAGGACTTGAGGGTGTTTGTTTATAAGAAGATCAATATGAGCTGGCAATGATTAATGAAATTACTGATTATTGGATCATTGTTGTGGATTTTAGAAGCCAAAATAATGTCTATAGTTGGGAACTACAACTTGCAACTGAAGTTTCCACATAATTGCCACAGTCAAAAAAGACCTCAGAGATCACTGCATCCAACTGTCAACATCCCCCCTGAATAAAATATATGAACCAATATCTATACCACTCATGAGAGCATGTCCTGAAGTGCCTCATCTACAAAGTTTTTAAATAACTCCAGAGATGGAGAATCGACCACCTTCCTGAGCAGCCCATTCCAATGCCAGACTACTCTCTCAGCAAACAATTTCTTCCTTGTACCTAGTCTAAACCTTCTCTGGTGCATCTTCAGGACATTTCCTCTAGTCTTATCATTATACACTTGAGAGAAGAGGCCAGCACCCACCTCCCAGCAACCTCCTTTAAGGTAGCTAGAGAGAACAATAAGGTCCCCTCTCAGCCTCCTCCAAACTAAACAATTCCAGCTCCCTCAGCCTCTCCTCATAAGACTTCTTCTCCAGAATCTTCACCAGCTTGGTTGCCCTTCTCTGAACTTGCTCCATCAACTCAATGTCTTTCTTGTAACAAGGGGCCCAGAACTGAACACAGTACTCAAGGTGTGGCCTCACCAATGCTGAGTACAGGGGCACCATCACTTCCCTTCTCCTCCTGGCTGCACTGTTCCTGGTACAAGTCTGGATGCTGCTTGCCTTCTTGGTCACCTGAGCACACTGCTGGCTCATATTCAGCTGGGTATCAACCAGCACCCCTAGGTCTTTTTTTTTTGTTTGGCAGCTTTCATAAAATCATGGAATTCATAGAATGGCTAGGGTTAGAAGGGACATTAAAGATCATCTAGTTACAAACTCGCTGCATGGATAGGGACACTTTCTACTAGAACAGGTTGCTCAAGGCCCCAATCAGCCTGGCCGTGAACACTTCAAGGGAGGGGCAGCCTCTTACACAACTTACTTAGGCAGCCTGTTCCCGTGTCTTACCACCCTCACAGGAAAGCGTTTTTTCCTAATGTCTAACTTAAATCTCCCCTGTCCAAGTTTTAAACCATTTCCCCTTGTCCTTTCACTACACATCCATGTAAAAATCTTGAGCCAGAGACTGCAGACACTCCTTTTCCACAAGCTTTTCCAGACATTCCTCCCCAGGTCTGCGGTGTTGCCTGGGGGTTGCAAACATTTAACACAACTTGTTGTGACCCAAGTTCAGGGCCCAGCCCTTGGTTTTGTTAAACTTCATTTTATTGACCTTGGCCCACTGGTGTACACTGCCCAGGTTCCTTTGCAGAGCCTTCCTACCCTCAAGCAGATCCACACTCCCACCCAACGTGGTATCACCTGCAGACTTGCTAAGGAAACCCTCAATCCCCTCATCTAGATCATTAATGAAGACATTTGAACAGGACCAGCCCCAAAACTGAGCCCTGGGGAACACCACTGTTGTCCACTCACCAAATGGATTTAACTCCATTGACTACAACTCTCTGGGACCTGCCATGTACTCAGTTTCTAATCCAACAAAGATTCCATCTGTCTGTGCCATGAGCCACCAGCTTCTTGAAGAGAATGTTTTGGGAGACAGTGTCAAAGACTTTACTTAAGTTCAGGTAGACAGTGCCCACAGTCTTCCCTTTGTCCACTACTCTGGTCACCTGGTCATAGAAGTTTTATGTCTAACCAAGAACACCTGGCATGAAAATATTAACAGGACTGGAATTGCTCTGGAAAACCATATTCCACAATGTTAATTCAATATTAATTCTGTCGATGGATTATACATGGCATGCTATGAAATCTTTCCTCCTCCTCTAAGAATCCCAGTGATGAGCCTTCGCAGTATGGAAGCATTATGCTCATTTGCTGTTGCAAACGATACTATCATGAAGTCATGATAGCTGTTCACTGCTATGATCTCATTCTCTAAAGAGACACATAAATATTTTTAAAACTTTTTTTTCAACAAAATAAAGTGTTGTTAAAAGTACTTGTTTTTGTTGAGAATAAGGAAGGTACCATGTAAGAGAAAGACATCATAGGAAAATGTCTATTGTTTTATAAAATAACTTTTTTTTTTCTATTTAGAAAATTAAATTAAGCAGACAAATGTTGATAAAATACAGAATATTTTTCCCAGGTTGGAGAAAGAGAATAAGAAAAGAAAAATTAGCTATGCAGAGAAAGACAGTTGTATTGGAGCTTTTCTATGCTACTATAGCAACTAAGATGAATGAACACAAAACAAATGGTTGACATATAACCTACCCATGGGAGTTCCAACACCATAACCTTTTGAGTCTATCAGGCCTCCAATCTGTGTCAGGTTACAGTTCCGCTGCGTGACAAACTCAATGGTTGTCGACTCCATTAAAAATGCATAATCAGAGGTAAGCACACGCTGGATGCCTTCTTCATTACTTTTCACAAGGACTGACTGCCTCCTGCTACTCATGAAGGCCCACATCTTGTCATAAGTGGAGATTTTGGATTTCTGAAAGACAAATATTAGATGAAACATTAATAACAATAATACATTTAGAAGAGTGAAAGCAAATTCTCAGTTTGCACATTGCTCTCTTATTGTATTTTACTATGTGTTAGCTTTTACCAAGGTATTCTTCTAAGGCTGCCTGTACCTTTTATTTCATGTGTACCTCACATCTTAACTGGGTAAAGCAAAGCAACTGGACAAGTTCTGAAGAAAATGCACAATATATGTTGTTTATCTGGTTTTTATTGTTTTTACGTTTTTGTTTTGGTTTAGGTTTTTTTGTAGGAGGAAAGCCTACATGTATTTGAAGTCACTGAAAAACTGTAACCAACTTTATCAACAGTGCTGGTGAGTGTTACGGGTGAATCTCTGGAATCTGGCACTACTGAAATTTTCACTTGTATTTCAGCACTCAGCTTCCTAAGTAATTCTGAAAAACTTATGCAGAGCATGGAACCCTCACGTACTGAAAGCACTTGAAGATGGGAGTATGTGGAGAAAACAGTTCTGAGGAAGAAAATATTTTAATTAAAGTGCATTGTAAAATATTTTTAAAAGGCTTTAAGTAAGAGATATTGTCACACACTGGTCACACTAATACTAGCTTGCTATTTGGAAGCTGACTATGAAAAGTCCTAAAAAATTAATATATGTTTTCTGCTTTATTATTCCAATAATGCAAAGAACTGTTGTGATAGGAAGAAAGAGACAGTAGTTTGGGCCAAAGTGATGCTGTATAGATGCAGAGGAGTTGATTACTTTCTTTTTTACTTTCTTTACTTTGCTTTTTTTGAAGTACTGAGCATTTTATGATACATTTACCCCATCCGTTTATAAATGTTTCAAACTCCAGATGTATTAGAAAATATTCAGTAATGTGAAGTCTTCTCTAATAAATAAAATGTAGAAATGGACCACGAGAATTGGTAATCAGACTTTTAAGGAGTCTTTCATCTTTTAATGTCAGCCTTAAACATAACACTGCTGTCAGCTTGGTTGAGATACTAAACAAAGATTGACACTGCAAACCTTTCTGAAGTTCAGCTGATTGACAGCCATAAATTCTGCCCCAGAGGAGAATTAGCAATGTATGTGGAATAAAAAGAACATTTACTTAGAAAAAATATGACTTTGTCCCCCTGCTGAGATACAATCCAAGAGTTATTTCACCCTGCCTGGGGACTTGCAAATCAAGCACTTGAACTAACTCTAGTGTCAGTGCTAACAAAACTGAAGAATTTTAGGGCTCTCTGTGAGCACACTGTTACTATACTGAGCATATTCTGTGGCTAATTGCAAGAGATTTTAGTAACTCTAAGAGGAAATAATTTTTCTTTACAATATACTGTGAATGCATAGAATAGAGAAGACCACAAAGATATGGTCTCTGCTCATAGGGTTTATTTTTCAAATCAATTAATTACTGCAAACGTTTAACACTGAACTGTAGCATAACACGCTTCAAGAAATGTGCATCAGCTCTGCAGAAATCTAAATTTACATTGTAATACAGAAAGGATGGCAAATGCAACGCTTTTCATAAAATTTTACCAAGAACCTATATTTGGTTATTTTGATGTATACTCTTTACCTTAATACACAAACCAAACATTTTTACCTCTAGAAATAATTTGAGCAATATAAAAATTTGGCAGAAAAAGCAATTCTAGCAAATTGTTAGATACACATGGCAGATCCGTGCTGGGGAGGGAAGGGGAGAGCAGCGGGGGGGGGGGGGCTGGGAAAAAAAAAAAAAAAAAAAGAATTAGAGAAAGTTTCTGCACAGGATACATCATTTACTAGAATACTAAAACAAAAAAAGCTTGAAAATTAATATTGAGACTGTAGAATATAACAGAACAGTAGAACATCAGTGCACATGGCTCACCATTGTGAAGATAACATCAGAGACAGAAAGTTCTCACAGTTTTCTCATATAGGCACTAGTCAACTGGTCATTGCACTTTATTATTACCTTATTATTTGCCCTAAAACCAAAAGTCATAACTGAAACGACACATAGGAAAAGAGCTCCTCTACTTGTGATCCCTAGATTTTAACTAGTGCTCAGAATTTCTTACTAAAGAAAGTCTATAGTTCTGGCTACAAGATTTATTTTACACATAACAGGTGATATTTTTACTGAAAAATAAATTAAAAAAAAAGAAAAAAGAAAAAAGAAAGAAAGAAAAAAATCAGCATTTGATGCAGGAAAACACAACCACAAATGGTTTTCCTCTGCGTTTGGCACAATACTCAGCATACTTATGTGACTAAAATCAAGAAGCCAGAACAACCAAAAGCATCAGGAGCCCATTTGACATTGAACTAAAGAGCATGACACTCAAATATGTAAATTTTGCTTCTTGTGATTATGATTGTGTCATTCATACTGAGAGAAGCAGATGCTGAATTTTACATTATGTTTCCATCTTCTTTCACTGTGTGCAAATCACTCTGGTTAACCAACTTATATACTCCATCAATGAAATGTACTATTTTATCTGGGTTATTTCACCATAATGTTTCATCTAACTGGAAATCACTGTCTGGAAATCCAACATGACTTGAAATCAACCGGAAATGATGTCTGTATAAGATAACTTGGGGTGACATGATTTATCATGCCTGTGTTGCCTCAGTAATGTGGAAGACAACAGAGTAGTAAGAAAGCTGCCTCTGCTTTGAAAGGCTTGAATTTCACTGGAATAAAAATAGTGAACTGGCTAGCAGGAAAGTTGGAAATAAAAAGATTAAGCAAATCAAGAAACTCATCTCCCCTGTGCATAAAACTGTAGCTCTTACAATGACATTCAGAGGATACTCTCAGTGACATACTCAGCATTCATAAATTAAAGATCATTAGAAGATAACTCTACTTGTCAAGGACCACAAAAGGAAACATGACAAAGGCTCAAAGTTGATCTAATGCTATGTACAAAGGAACTATCGTTAATATTTGTTACTCACTGCCCTACCTTGAAGCACTTGCCTAGGAAAGACAAATAGCTGAGTAGTGAGAATCTGAGACACGAGGGTAGAAAAATATTGGGATAGTCTATGAATGCCATAATAAACAAGGATCAAAGGACAAAAAAGCTGACCTCATGATACAAGACAAGATTGAATAAATTCACAAACATATGCCTGGAAAAATCTGATTATTTTCCTACAAGGAGAACATACAGATTCATTAATCAAGATTTTTATTTTAATGATAGCTTCCAACTTCTTTGCTGGCTTCTAAAAGCATTTGGGTGTGAAGGAAAATGCTTCAGCTTTGCTTTGATCCATGTGATATTTAAACTCAAAAGAGGCTTTAGTAACGAAGGAAAGATTAATGGTAATTAAGACTAAATTTTGAGAAAAAAGTATGTAAAAAAAAGTCAGAATCCCAATTCTTATGTATTTCATGAAAGCACTCCCTACACATAAGAAATAAGCCATGACAATCTTTATGTCAAAAAACCCTCACAGCCTCTACACTATTTTCCATTTATGACACTCCCTCTAACAGCTATGCAGCTTTTGTTTTCCTGAGCATTGCATTCTTAGTGGATGCAGACCACTTTCCTTAAAGTTCCCTTATTCACAGAAATTTTTAAGGTCAAAGAACAGCTATGCACATTTATTCTAACCTTCTATAATACACAGGCTCTGAAATTACTCTTGTCAATTACCTCACTAATTTATCACTGAGGTGTTTTCACTACGAAAAAGAATGACATATAAAAAATGCATTTGTAAAGACCAATCCATATGAGCTTCAGTAAGGTGCCCAATATGATCTCTCACAACATCCTAGATGATGAGCTGGTAGGATATGAACTGGACAGATGGAGCATCTACAGGTGGAGAACTCGCTGAGATATTGATCTTGAAAGGTGGTAGTTAATAGCTTAAGGTCAGACTGGCATCTTGTCAAGAGTGAAGTGCCTCAGGGGTTAGTGCTAAACCTGATACTATTCAATATCTTTATAAACAGTTTGGAACATTATGTTGAAAGCACCCTTCCCAAGTTTGTGGATAACACCAAATAGGGAAGAGAGGCAAATACATTGCAAGAAAGAGCTACCATGCAGAGAGAAAATTAGTACAAACAGGGATAGCATGAGGTTTAGCAAAGATAAATGAAAAATCTACCCTGGGAGAAAGTGTTCCCAAGCATCCATACTGGATGAGAATTGTCTGGCAAGAGTGTATCCTGCCTGAAAAGAACTTAGGGAACCAAGAGGGCAGCAAGCTGAACATAAGTAGGCAGCCTATCCTTGCAGTAAGAAAGCAAACTGCAGGATGTATCAGCAAGACTATAGCCAACAGAACAAGGGATGTGATTAATCCACATTACTTGGCACTTGCCAAGACACACCAGGAACACTGTGTCCAGTTTTGGTCCTCCAAATTCAAAAGAGATGTTAAAATTGGAGATCGTCCACCAAAGTGATCAGAAGGTTGGAGATCTTAACTAACAAAAGACGATTGATGGAAATGGTGTTGTTACACCTACAGTGGAAAGTTTACCCAAAATGTAATCACATTCTTCCATTACCTGAAGAGGATGTCAGAGAGAAGCTGAAGGCACTCTCTTCATTAGGATGTATGGTGACAGAATAAGAGGCAATGTTCCAAGCTGCCTAAGAGAAATTTTGTGTGGCTATAAGAACAAAATTCTTCACTACGTAAATAACTCAGCATTGGAACAGGTAGCCCAGACAGACAAGCAGTGGAACCAGCTCACTGGAAATGGCTTATTATGGCCTGAATAAACTTATCTAAGGCCTTACTATCCATTAGGAAAGCTGATGGCAACATTAGCTCCAACAAACTAAAGAAAATCCAGAGGTCCCTTTCAGCTTTGTGTTTTCATTGATGTCTATGAAGTTACATACAGTAGTAGGTGATCCTGGAAATTCTTCAAAATTTGATATTGAGCAATTTCAAGAAAAGAAAACAAAACATACAATTTTCTCTTATACATCAAACCAAAGGCAAACCCATTATGAGCCAAGGAAGTGTTTTTTCCTGTCTTTTTCACCCTTCCTTCCTTTGAAAGTTGAGTAGACTCATCCCAGTCATTTCATACATGGCCCCTTGAAAATCAAAGCTGAACTCTTCATATAATATATTCGTTTTATCAATTCCTTATTCATGTTCATGTGTTTGACATTTTGTTTTGACATAAATCTGCATAGCTGTGAAATAAGCTAGAACATTAGCTTCTGATGCTTTTAACAATGGCAAAAGCACTAAAGTATCGCAAGATTTTTTTCTAAATTTAAGAATGCTAGATGTCAAATTTAGGTGAAGCAAACATTAGAAATTATTCTCTTATGGTTCATAGCTGTTCTAACACATTTGAGTTATGTCTCCAGTATTTTAAAAGGCCACAGAGGATTAGCACCATTAACAGAGAGATAAACAAAATTAATTAGTTGAATACATTTCAAATCATAGTCTGACAAGCTAAAGTCGAGAGAACAAACCAACAGTCTTAGATAAAGAATGTTTTAGGAATTCTGGAATTGTCCTCTAATGTTATAAATACAGAGAAATTCAAAGATAAAGCTGTTTGGAAATAATTGACCTCCTCTTTCCTGAACTGTCACCAAATAGAAATTTGTAAAAGCTGATTGCTACTGTTAAAATATGTTCCACAGTACATTTTTGTACTTCTTTCTGTAATGTATATATGTGTACACTGATGAACCTCCCTTAGTTCTTAATATGAGTCTCCATTCTTTGGAAGAGGTACTTCTTTCTCCAAGGTACTTATTTTCTCCAAGCTGCACAATGTTTCTGGAGTGGACAGCAATGGGATCCTGATCCATACTGGGACACTTTAACTAAACAGCAATGTTTGGAATTAATTATCAGAATCAGCTACAGAAACGAGAATGCAAGATATCAGATCTTGTTAGCTTTTGGCTTTACACAGCATCACTACATGTCCTGTTTCCAGATATTTTGGTTTAAATAATCCATTTAAGTTCATTTTAATAACCAAAATAATTTCTAGTTTAGAGTAAGCCTTAGATAATACTATGCTCCAAAAGTATGTGCTGTTTTTTGAAGCAGCAGAAGCAGTATATTTACAGATCTTGACACAGCTGAGCACATAATGTATAAAATGCAATTTGGTCTTAATTGCATATCTGCACCTGATGCCTCCATAATATAATATGATCCCATAGACATTTCAAACTCTGCATTCACATATGTGCACTGCACAGTTTTGAATCATTGCTATAGGCTAAAGAATAGCTTTTACAAAGCACCATGCCAATCACTAGCATTTTAAGTATACTGGAAATATTCCTTCACTTGTGCTGGACAGCAGACCAGGCTTAAATCAGCTTAACTGTCCTCTAGCACCAGACAGATTGTGTTAATTCAAGTGAACTTCTGAGTATCATGTGATTTTCTGACCAGATTAGCAACTAGTTATAAATATGACCTTTCCAGTATTTTCTTTGTTGTCTCCTAGGACTAAAAGAATGAATTGATCTCAGTCATCAAAGAAAAGTGAAAGAGACACCTTTTAGCAGACCGGTCTCATTCACTCTCACCCTCTGACCTTTTCCTTTTTTCCCCTATTTTTTCAAAATTGCTGAGGCCTGAAAAGTCCTAAGTGAATCAGCTGATTTAGATTTTGGTGTGTCAGCATAAAAACAATAAAACCAATGCGTAGAGCATTCTCTCCTACATAATGGCAGCTTTCATGGTTCATGGAGCACAAATGAAAAAAGGTAGGAAAGGTGTTTCTACCAAGAATAGAACTACAAGGAATGAAAAATGCAGTGTTCAAAGAAAGACATTTTTACTCTTGCCCTGATTGTGCTGACTCTTTGTTTTAAAAACCAAAGATTTTGAAAAAATGTTAAATATTTAAGTAATTTATTGTTAAAAATTCCAAACATTAATGCTGTTGAAATAAGTCTTCACTATCAGCTTTGACCTGGAAATAAGTAAGGATTTTATATCTCAAAAATCACTGATGGATTTCAAAAACTTCCTTGCCTTTTATACAAGAATTATTTATAGTCCTCTACTGAATTACAGTTAACATCACAAAAGTTCTTTTTGTAAAACACTGTGGAAGATGACAAAGTGTGATATTTCTCACAATTCTCTAGGTTTCTTGTCTCATAAGCAGGAATAAAACATTAAGCAAATTTAATCTGTTTCTACAGCAGATCCTATATTCTGCATGTTCTGTGAGGAGAGATCCACTTTTGCTCACTCTGCTTATTCTCAGATCCAAACTGCAGTACAAAATTCCACAATTTATCTGCACTGTAATTCCAAGCAATCTTTTCCAAAAGTAGGCAGAGCATGGTTGAATCACTGGAAGTAAGAATGACATCCACAAATACTACTTTAAATATTTACTTCTAATAGAGTAAGAATTTGTCACAATGCCATGATTTTACCAATTGTATTCTCAAAGCGTATACACTGGCAGGGAAGATATTTGTGCCGTGTTTAAAACAGAATTAATATGCACTAAGCCCAAACAAGTCTGGTGCTGATGTTATCTGAAAGAAACTCACCAGGCAGCATTGAAAATAAAACACATAGCATTACACATCAGTTTGAATGAGAATAGATAGAAAACCCGCCAACTGTTATTTGCTAATTTGTTGCTCAAAACACTTTGGAATAAATATTGTTTCATTATCTGCACTGATTTGAGAAACTCAACAAAGGTTCCACTGTCTTTTTTTTTTTTTTTTTCTTTTGGCACCTGTCAAGTAGCAGCATAAGCATCAGTTATTTCTTGTGGCAATATTTTTCGGTCTAGTGGCATGGACAAGATGGTAGTTTTTCCCCACCAAATAAATTCCCTCACCAGTTCTGTTGCTAGAGCTAACAAAAGTCTGAATATTCAGAACCATCAATAATTTAAAGTATTTCTTAAATAAAATAGCTGACCTAAAATATTTGCTAGGTACAGGTTAGCTAAACTGAAATATTCTGCAGCAGGACCTTGATTTAGCATTCAGTACTTTTTAATTAAAATTAGTAAATTACCAACAACACTGGACCATATGTGCTAGCTAAGAACAGCTGAGTCTTTCTCAGTACCAGTCTGACCTTGGTCACTAGAAAATTGTCGTTAATTGGGGCAAACAGGATTGATGCCATATGTGGTTCATATCAAAGGTATAGAGGAGTGGTAGGATACTGATCAGAAGAACTGTTTGTTAGCAGATCTGTCAAGTTTTGGAATAATTCTGGCAGTTTTCTCTTGCAACAACTGTAGTCTCCTAACCAACATACTTAAGAAGATAAGCACCATAACACTTCAGGAGCTGCTTTTGTCAGCAATGGAAAGGTTAAAAAATATAAAACAAGAAAAATTCTGAGATTAAATACTCCAGGAAAAGGAAATTTTCATCTAAATTGCTTGCTGAAGAAAATATCATGAGTAATTCATCTACATGCATAGATGAACTTACGTGTGTTACAGGAACTACGAGTAATAGAAATGTTGAAAGAGATATTTTTTTTTTAGATCTGATACATAGAACCCTTACCCAACTTTTCAGAAGTTGATGGGAAAGCTTTTGGGATTGAAAAAGTGTATAACATGTCAAAAAACAGACTAAAACACAATTTGTGTGTTTAGTTGCATACTGCTACTTGGACACCTGCAATAGATGAGTATAGGCAGTGTAAACACAGCTGTTAATGTAGTTGAACAGAGAGAGAAATACAGTTTAGCTTCTGAAGACTAGGGAAATCCTACAGAGTGCTTTATTTATAACTTGGAACAGTCAGAGCAGAAAGTGAATGGCATAACAGGGAAAGGATTCTCTTTTCAGCATTTTTAACTGGTGTATTCCACTTTTGTCAGAGGGAAGTACTGAAAATTAGCAGGAATAAAGTAATTAGGAGTTTCCAAGGAAATAAAAAGGAAGATAAAGATCATCAGTTTCCATCCAGTGACTTAAATCAGTCATACTGGTGTTTTCTATTAATAAATACACCAAAACTCAGCCAAGGACAATTCTAGGATTGCTCAAGTTAATTCTCAGGCTAATTGGGGAGGGAATATTTACAAGGGTTTGAAGTGATAAGATGAGGGACAATGGTCTTCAACCTGAGCAGGGTAGATTTAGAGTAGATATTAAGAAGTTCTTTACTATGAGGGTGGTGAAACACTGGAACAGGTTGTCCAGAGCATTGCTGGAGGCCCCATCCCTGTAGACATTAAAGGTCAGGCTTGATCAGATATGAGCAATGTTATCCAGTTAAAGCAGAGTTGGACTTGGTTATCTTTCATGGACCCTTCCAATCTGAAGAATTCTATGTTTGTATGAATTCTGTGCCAACTACTTATTTTAACACTGCTTATTACAAAAGCCTTAATAGATAACTGAACTGTGCAGAGCCATTCTTAAGAAAAAAAGCAAAATACCCCACTAACCTCCGTATTAAATGCAGAAATTTGTGCTGTTCAAAATCTACCTACAAAACATACACTTTGCAGTTTCAGTAGTACCTTGGCTGTTATATCTCCTTTGAATTGCAAAAGGTATTTTAATTTGAATACATCTGACACGAGTCATTTAAGTCACTCAGAAGCATACAAATAAAATTTCTGTAAGACAAGCTTTCATGACAAAGCTAAGTACCTTACTATGATGTTTTTTCCACAGTAGAAAATTTTTCTCAGTAAAAAATATTGACTAAGATATTAATTTTGTCTATTTCTAGTTACATGTGGTAAATGCAATTTCACTTTATTATCTATAAATTTGAGGGGATACACAAAATTTTATGCCAACAATCTAATGCTTCAAACATGACTTGAAATAATTACTCTGTGGCAATGTGACACATGAGTACTGAAATATAGCACTCATGTACTGAAATACAGTACAGAAGAGGGGGAACAAATATTTGACATTGTATACTGATATGCTCTAGTGGAAATCTAGATTTCCTGCATTCAATGTCATTTCTCAAATGGGCACAAGTACTACAATATTTTTAGTTTGCATTTATATTCTTATAATTTGATTCTGGTTTCTGTTTATCTGAGAAAGATACACTGAACCTTCCAGGAAGTGCCAATTTACTGAACATCTCTGGGAAGAGCATATTCATGTTCATCATGACAGATGTGGTAGCATCTGTCAATTAACACACTCTCTCCATTCAGATCCTGGCAGTATTTGCCATAATTCTAAGAATGTTTTGGGTTTTCTTACTTTATAGATAACTTTATCCTATAAGAAAGTATAATAACCAGATATGGTAGTCCTGGCAGGTTTTTTGGTTTTTTGTTTTTTTTTTGTCTTTTAATCCAAAGAACTAACTCTGAAATTAAGTCTGAAGGAACAGAAAATTAAAAAATTATATAGAACCCTCAGTCATAATCATAGAATTGTCTTTGCACGGTAATTATTTGCCATTGATTTTTAAATTTTCATAAAATGCAAGAATAAAAAAAAACCCAGTAATTTGTTAATTGTTTTACTCCAGGACTGCATAATCATAACGCATGATTCTTCTGGGGTTTTCTGCAGTTAAACAGTATCTTAAAATTACTTGTATTTTCCTCACTATTAGGCTCAGAAAAAAATTATCAATGTATAAGCCTGACCCTTAAAACAAGCTTGAGTTAGAGACCTAAAAATTCTAAATGTCTCATCTTCCATTCCAAGAGGAATGGTGCTGACTTAAGCTTATAAGGGGTGGAAGAAGCAGCTTAGTAGGTGTTGTTAATGCAATTACTGTCCCCTTCCCAAATCCTCTTCCACAGATTTCTTTCAAGCAGGGCCCATTTAGAATGGATTAATTCAACTGCACGTCGAACATGCAAGAAATATAGCTCGCTTTCTGTGAGTGGATAGTGCATATGCCATTGTCCCAGAAGACCACATCCATCACAGAATCACAGCATTTTTGAGGCTGGGAGGAACCTTTGGAGATCACCTACCACAAAAGTTTACCTCAGGCAAACTATAGGGGAGCAAGTTACTCAGAACATTGTCCAGGACTTGCATATCTCTTGGGAGACTCCAGAGTGTCTCTGGACAACCTTATCCCTCACAGCAAAAGCACAGTTTTTTCTCATATTTAAATGGAATTTACAATATTTCAGTTTGTGCTCATTGCCTCTTCTTTGGCTTGATACCACTGGGAAGAGCCTGGCTCAATTTCCCTTACACCCACTGAGTTATTTATAAACAGCAATCAATGCCCCCCACCATCAACTTTTCTTACAGGATAAACAAACCCAGCTCTGTCAGCCTCTCCCTGACAGATGCTCTTATCCTTTAACGTGCTTTGCTGCTCTTGATTTGAGTTCCTGCGGTGTGACTCTGTCTCTCTTGTACTGGAGAACCCAGAACTGGATGCAGCACTTCAGATGTCTCACCAATGGTAAAAGACAGATCACAGATCACCTGTCTCCATCACTGCACTGTTTTGCTTGCTAGGCATAATAACTTGGTTTAAACTTCTGTTCCTTCTTACTTTATTTTCAGCTTCTCTACTGCTAAAATAGGTTAAGTTGCTAAAACCTTGAGAAGAAAAAACAGTATCCATGCTGCCTCCAATCTATAAGTAAAATTCAATCATACAAACTCTTTTTTTGCTGTAGAGAATTTATTAAAATTAGTCTGGGAAGCTCAGTTTCTTTGTTAAAAGCCAAGTTTTCATAATTCAGTTTTATCTTCCTTTAGATTTTCCCTACCTCTCTTCCTATTGACAAGGGGAATTTTTTTCCACTTGATTTTGATATTTATATATATTGATATTTTTGTCTTAAAATATATATTGATATTTTTGTCTTAAAAACTTTATTAAGAATTCATTAAAACATGCCCAAATGTGCCTTAGCAATCTGAGTCTGACTTTGTGTCTTGCCTTAAAATTTCAGTGTGTTAGAAATAAACTGCCTAAGTTGGATATTTTTTTCAATTTATCTGCACTAAAATATTTCTTGTTCACCTCAACTGTTTTGACCCTCACTCACCTGTAATATGATTAATGCCTAAAATAGAGAGAGATGTATTAAGCATTTGTTTTGACCACCTCATTGTTTTTAAACTTTGGCTTACCAGTGGTTTTTGGTTGTTTTTTCTTTGAGACTTTTTCCATGAGTATGAATTTACTTTAGACTGGATGCTGACAAGAGGTTTATGGCAATCTTGTTTTCTCCCCCTTTAATCAAGTTTTATCTAAGCAATAAGAAATACCATAGCTGCAGTGCAGTACCTTTTCTTCTGCACTGCAGGGCAACCCATTTACTTGAAGCCCCTTGGAGAAGGGACTAATACAAGCTCATGCATAAATTTGTCTTTGAGATCAACATTTTGATCTCCTTAAAGACAATGATTAAGCTATTTTTACTGTCTACACAGCTGTCATAGACTGAATGGCAGGCTGTAAGTTAGTCTGCTGCCTTGTTTTTATGATCCCTTAATACACAAATGTAGGGCTGAGAAATAGGTAAGAAAGCTCACAAATCACACTCATCAATGTATATATAAAATACAGCAGCTCCCTGAGCCATTTTACTTAATTAATTTTAGTTCAGCTCTGGCAATCCTAATAATCATTCACAAACTGATACTAAAGCTATAGGCTTTTTTATTACTTGGTCTTAAATAAATCAATTTTTATTTGGTTTTGAAGTCTCAGGATGTTTATTTTCTGAAAGAAAATATTTAAATAAAAATAAAATTCATGTACTTGAAGGAAATCTTGTCCCTTTAAAATTACTATTTTAACCAAAAGGAAGACCTATATGTTATGTATATCAAACATTATTTATATATGTGCTTATATTGCACTGATTATAAATAATTGGTAGATGGTGATGGTTCAAAAAGGAAATTTCTATAGATATTCTATATCTGTGAAAAGCTGTATATGGGGACAACATTGTTTTCCAGCTGCAGAATATCAGAAACGTATCAAGGTATTATTTCAGTAAATTGTTAAAATACTTATTCAATAAAGAAAATAATTTGTATTAGCAAATCATGCCCATAAGACCAGCAGTCCATGCCTTCAGTTCTTGCCTCTTGACATTATAGTGTACTAGGGAACAAAAAGCTTTCATTCACTCATAGAATCATAGAATGTTTTAGGTTGCAAGGGACCTTTAAAGGTCATTATTCCGACCACCCCTGCAGAGAGCAGGGACATCTTCAACTGGGTCAGGTTGCTCAGAGCCTCATCCAACCTGAACTCCGATGTTTCCAGGGATGGGGCCTCTACCACCTCCCTGGGCAACCTGTTCCACTTTTGTAAAAAATTTCTTCCTTAAGTCCAGCCTAAACCTACCCCCTTTTAGTTTAAAGCCATTGTCTCTTGTCCTGTCACTACAGGTCCTAGTAAAAAGTCTGTTTCTGTTTTTCTTCTAAGCCCTCTCTAAGTACTGAAAGGCCACAATAAGGTCTCCCTGGGGCCTTCTCTTCTTCAAGCTAAACAATCCCAGCTCTCTCAGACTTTCTTCACAGGAGAGGAGTTTCAGACCTCTGATCTTTTTTGTGACACTCCCATGGAACCACTCTAAACTGGAACTTGAAAAGATCACCAGAAAAAAAAAAAAGCCACCAGAAACAAGACATACCATCAGGCACTCAGAAACTGGAAGAAGTTGAAAGAAGGCTTAGAACTGCTAGAAAATAGTTGTGTTTATATAAACACAAGACTGTGAACATTCTTTAGTCACTGATACCCTCTTCTAAGCAATGTAAGAAATTATATTATCTTTACAATCAGGAGATAGATTACAACAAAGTAGTTGTATCTATCTGCTTACGTACATCGACATTTTTAATAAGGTATTTTTTCTTAAAGGATCAGAAACCAAAGTTTCTTTGGGGTATCCTTAGTGTTCATGATCCAAAATGAAGAATATTGTCTAAATCATCAAGTTGAAGATTTTATCTTAGGCAGCACTCCAGAGAATATTTTTTTTTAACTTTTTCTCCTGAAAAATTTTTTGAATTATCAACTGTTCTTAGAAAAAAAGTTGAAGCTTAGATCAAGAATATTTGTTTTAAATAAATTTAAGCCTAATTATTTCAGCCAAGGCTAAAACTCAAATAAGAAATAAAAAATGGATACTATTAAACTGCATCCATGAAATGTCCCAGTTAATGTAAGTGGAGTATTTTGTTTAATTTGGATTTTCTGCCAAATAATCTATCCATGACAAGTAAGATTTTACCTCTGTCAGAAAAAGAGGGTGGTGAAAGTGTTTTGGTATCTAAAATATTTCTTTGGGCCAAGAAAATCAAAGCAAAAGGCAAATCAATATGCTGTTGTCATACAGCTCCTAAAATCCTTTCTAATGATCCAGGACAAAGCCTTTTAATTTTCTTTTAAGCACTGCTTATTTTCAGAAATCAATTGCAATTAAATTAAAATTTTCATTTTCTAGTTTTTTCTACCTCACTGCCAACACTCCCACTTTAAAGCCACTACTGACATACATGTAAAACACTCCTTGACATTCAGAACCACTGTTTGTTCTCCTTAAATGAGGTAAATTCCAGAAACAGTTTTAAATAGAGCAGAAAACCATATGCAAACTTGTTGAGTATAGTCTGTCTTTAAACCATTTTTATGTCTGCATTCTTTGCTTCATTGCAATACTCCTAATTGTTCACATTCCTAAATCTGCTAATTCTTAGTCCTTAGGAACAGTATATCACTCAAAATATCTTTACATACAGATACACTTCTGTTTGTTTCTGTATATGCATGTACATATATGTATGTATTTGTGTGTGGGTTTATTTTTACAATATTTATAAACATAATTATATATTATATAAACATAAGTATAATTCTAGTAGATTCTAGATCAAGAGCTTAATTTAGGTAGACTAAATAATTAGGTTTAGCAAATGTAACCCTCTGTATGGAACAGCTTCTCTTGAGCCTTCTATAATTGCTGGAAGAGATAAGGAATAAGTTATGTATTTTGGGTATAGAAGAGTATCATAAACCTGCAGTAGAAGACACTGCAGCTTTGCAATACAATTCTTCAGATTTGTTGAATACTTATTCCAGTGAATCTGTACAATCTTGGGATTTATATACAATCATTCTCAGAAAAATGCAGTGTCTGCTATATCCAAATAGTCATATTACCTTCTCCACATCTGCTTACATTTCTGCCCACTTGAGGATATCCAGAAATCTGCAAGAGGGAAGTCATCTGGGAGGGTTGAAAATATCTCCTTTGAAAACTCTTTGTAACTAAACTACTCATTATCCTTTCAAATATGTGACCAGTGGCTAGAAAGATAGAGGTCATCTGAACTGATCAAGATACAATCTGTTCTGAGAAAAAATATTGGCATAGCACAATTTCTTTCTAAGGTAAGAGAAGAATTTTTTTCTTTATTCTAACTTAAGATGATGATGCAAGTGATGGAAAGGGAGGAAATATGGTGCTCCCCACACCAGATGGAAGGAAATTGACTAAATGTGAACAGATCACTCTGTCTGCGTGTGTGTGTGTATTTACATATATCTTTAGTGATATTTTGAAATAAAAAGCCAAGCAGCTTGTTACAAAGACATTCCTGGACACAACTACTCATTCTGAAAAAAGGTGGTTGAAACAAATCTTTCCAAAAAGGCTTTTGATTTTCACAAATTTGCATTATTCAGAAAATTATCTGCAATGTCAAGCCTCATTTGTCATTTCAATACTTCTAGTTTTTGGACCAAAAAGCTAGCTTCATCTAATCTCATCTCATCTCACCTCATATTAGGTGTTTAAAAGTCAGGTATTTAAATTAAAACTGGTATTGTGGTTCCCTATCTTGTCAATGGACAGAAACAGGAACTACATCCATGAAGGTAATTTGTTATCCCTGTCTTTAGCACTGATTTTTGAATCCTTTGTGTCCTTAGTGCCTTCTAATGTTCCTCTGTCTCTCTATTACACAGAATCACACAATTGTCACTGTGGAAAATGACCTCTGAGATCACTGTGTCCAACCGTCATCCCCCCCCAAAAACCCAACCAAACAAAACAAACCTAAAACAAAAAAGCAAGACACTATGTCCACCAGAGCATGTCCTGAAGTACCTCGTCTACAGGTTTATTAAATACCTCCAGGGACCGTGAATCCACCACCTCTCTGGGCAGCCCATTCTAATTCCTAACTGCTTTACTCTCTCAGTAAAGAAATTCTTCCTAACACTTAGTCTAAACCTTCCTAGGTGCAACTTCAGGCTATTTCCTGTCACTATTTACTTGAGAGGCCAACACCCACCTCACCACAACTTCCTTTACAGTAGTTGTACAAAGTGATTAGATTTCCCCTCAGCGTCCTCCAAACTGAACATTCCCAGTTCCCTCAGATTCTCCTCACAGGACTTGTTCTCCAGACCCATCAACAGCTTTGCTGCCCTTCTCTGAACTTGCTCCAGCAACTCGATGTCTTTCTTGTAGTGAGGGGCCCAGAACTGAACACAGTACCCAAGGTGTGGCCTCACCAGCACTGAGTATAGGGGTAGGATGACTTCCCTTCTCCTGCTGGACTCATTATTCCTGACACAAGCCAAGATGATCTTTACCTTCTTGGCCATCTGCTGGCTCATATTCAGCTGCATGTTGACTAAGACCCCAAGGTCCTTGTCAGCCAGGCAGATTTCTAGAAGCTCTTCCCCAAGCCTGTATCATTGCCTGGGGTTGTTGAGACCAAAATGCAGGACTCGGCACTTGGTGCTGCTAAACCTCACCTAGATGCCCTCAGCCCAGCAGTTCAACCTGTTCAGATCCCTCTGCAGAGCTTCCTATCCTCAAGCAGACCAACACTCCCAACCCAAGTGGGTGTCATCTGTAAACCTCCTGAGGAAACACTCAATTCCACCTAGATAATTGATAGTGATTGAACAAGGCTAGACTCATAACTTATCCCTGGGGGACACTGCTAGTGACTGGCTGACAACTGGATTTGGCTCCATTGACTAAAAAGACCATGAATACCTGGTTTCAATCAGATGAAGATGTTTAGGATTGCTACACTAAGATAGGATGGGATTCACATCATCCTGTAACATCATAAACTCTAAGCTTTGTGGAATTTTTAAATTCAGAAAGTTGCAACAGCTCATAGGGCTCTAACTTTGACATTATTTCTCTGATTTGTGAAGTTTAAGTTCTTGTGTCAATAATTATAAACATCATATAAACATATAAACATCATATAAATATTCAGAGAATGTAATAAAATTAATTTGGTTATAATAGCAAAGGTACACAGCTGAAGCTCTCACTTGTATGTTCAATTGAGCCTTACTCTAACAAATAAGAAATTGTCTTTCTTTACTTGACTGTTGTTCATAAACATTTTTCCAGTTGCCTACTACTCTTAATGTAAAATATCAGCATTGGTATTTTTATCTGCATTTTTGAGACAGGTTGAATATAACAGAAAAGCAAAGAGACAGAACCAAAACACTAAGCTTGAAATTCTAAGAATTTCCATAGAACTATCCCATTTAAGATCAGATGAGGACACAAACTTACAACTTAGTACCAGTATCATTAGAATTCTGATTCATGAGAAATGTCAAATTACTCTGTCTACACAATTCTCATGCTGCCATTCTCAAAATAATTATTGTAATCAAGTAAATAATTTTGTTCAGCATACTGACTTTGATGGTTTTCCCATCACAATAGAGGGAGGTGCATAGGAAAGAGAGAAGTAACTTTTCCTGGTTTCTGAAGAGAGAGATTCTCTTACTATACCTATTACTACTGTGCAACACTCCTGCTTGCAACAGTAGCTCTTAGCAGAAAAGACTATCTAGATATTCTTTATTTGTTCCTAAGAAAAAAGTATTTATGGTAGACATTTAATGATTACCTGAAAATGAGCAGACAACTACTGCAGAGTGACACTTTGAGTAGTCAAGAAGGAAATCATAACAAGAAATAAGCTGGACATGCCTGTTTCCTAGTACCAAGCTTTAGATGGAAGAGGAAAGAAGGCAGTTCAGTGATTTGATAGAACAAATAGTCAAGAAGATAATGCTTTAAACAGTTTCCAAGGTAACTTGCTCTGAGGCTGTAATGTATAAATATGGGTACAAACAGTCTTCCAATTCTGAGACAAAAGAGGAAATTGTCCAAAATGAGGATAGTTGAACAAAAGAAGATGAAACCGAATGCTAAAAAATATTAGCAGAAGAATTGTATTCAGAAAAGTTATAACATATAAGTGGGTTTAGAGTTAATAATGCTGTCACTTTTCACTTTCATTGTAAGCATCTGGGTAAAGGACATTCATGGTTTCATAGTAAAAACCACTTTTTCACAAATAAATATGTTAATTATTAATATAGCACTATTAATATAACTCAGAAGAGATGGATGCATGCTACACCAGGGAAGGTTTAGACTGGATATTAGGAAATACTTTTCACTGAAAGGGTTGTCAAACATTGGAATAGGCTGCCCAGGGCAGTGGTGGAGTCACCATCCCTGGAGGTATTCAAATGTCATGTGGACCTCGTCCTTAAGGACATGGTTTAGTGGTGAGCTTACAGTGTTGGACTGGATGGTTTGACTGGATGATCTTGAAGGTCTTTTCCAGCCAAAGACATTCCGTGATTCTGTGAAATATTTCTTAAAAATTTCAGATTTTCTTTGAAATAGTCATAATTAGTACATAACTGATTTAGATGACAAGATGATTGGATTCCATTGTAGGATTTAACATGAAGTACATTTGAATATTTAACATAGTAATTGCTATCAAACACAAATAGTGATGCATCTCTCAAATGTCCAGTACCTAAATAACATTTATACTGTGCTTTGTTTAAAAACTAATGCTGCTTTTTAAAATTTTAAAATTAGAATCATTAATCTCAGAAGAGTGATGTTTCCAGTAATTTATTTTAATAAGATAATAGGTTATTCTAAAGAATTAATATGTATGTTATATACATGATCATATTATAGAGCCATCTGTATTTACAATACAGGTCTGTCTCCTTTAAAGCCTTAATTCTTTCCCACTACTTTAATTATTCAAAAACCCTAATATTGAACTGCAACTTTTATATATAGTAGTCACACAGGAATATGTAGAAAAAAAAATCCTCAAACAGGTTTGTACCCTATCTGGGTGTTCCTAGCCTGAATGACACAACTAGACATGTACCTTCAAAGGTGAGCAGATAATTCAGTTAGAAACCAACACACCAAGTTCTGAAGATGCAAAATGCATCAGATCCTGTCTCTCTAAGCCTGAATGAAGATAATTAAGCAACTGTCTCATATGTATGGGGTTTATCCTCTGCAGCATATGGATCAACATCTGATACCAGCTAGTGAGATGCAGTATGGAGATATATTAAGTTGCAGACGACACCAAGATGAGGTATGGGATGCCAAACAGAGGGACAAAATCAAGAATTGAGTCTGTTTGATCATCATGAGGTTCAACAAGGCCAAGTTCAAGGCTCTTGAACAGTAAAGGATGGGGAATGAATAGATTGAGAGGAGCCATGCAGGACCTGGGGGTGTTGGTTGACAAAAAGTTGGACACAAGCTGGCAATATGCATTTGCAGCCCAGAAAACCAAGAAATATCTTGGGCTGCTTCAAAAGAAATGTGGTCAGCAGGTTGAGGGAAGTGATTCTTCTTTTCATTTCCACTCTGATGAGAACCTATTTGGAGCACTGTGCCAAGTTCTGAAGCCCTCATCGCAGGAAGGACGTAGCTCTGTTGCAGCAGGTCAAGAGGAGGACCACAAAAGTGATCAGAGGGCTGAAGCACTTCTCACATAGAAACAGGCTGAGAGAATTGGGATTATTCAGTCTGGAGAAGAGAAGGCTCTGAGAAAAACTTCATGCAACCTCTCAATATTTAAAGGACCTTATAAGGAATATGGATACGAAGTTTTTAGTAGGGCCAACAGCAATGGGAAAAGACATACCTGTTAAAACTGAAAGAGGTTAGATTTACATGGGACTTAAGGAAGAAAATTTTTATGATGCAGGTGGTGTGGCAGTGGAACAGATTTCCCAGAGAAGTTGTGAATATCCCATCATTTAAAGTGTTCATGATTGAAAGGTTGGATGGTGCTCTGAGCAGCCTGATCTAGTGAAAAACATTCCTGCTCACAGCAGGGAGGCTAGACTAGATGTTCTTAGAAGGTCTTTTCCAACCCAAACTATTCTATGACTCTTTGAGATTCCTATATGAGGTTATGTCCATATTAAAGGTAATCAAATGTGGTAGTTGCCTGTTAATTTGAATTATATACATCAGTAGGGTACCCATGTATAGATGAACACATGCAGTTAATTCCATAAGGTACCACAAAGACCATTTGAATTATTCTGAAAGAGGAAGATATATATATATATATATATATTTATATATATAAAGCACCTATTACCATATTGATAAACATTCTTTGGAACCACTCTGACAGTGTAGTGTGACAGTGTAAGAGTGTGAAAGTGCAAGAAAACTGTGTCCCAGTCTCTGAAGTGTAGGAGATGAACTAGGTGCACAAACATATTTATATTATTAGGATTTCTAAAATATTCTCTTTTAAGAGTACATTTTAATTTCTATACAGTCCACATACAAGAAACTATCAGTCTGCATATGCTTTCTAATTATTTATGTGCTGTCATTATTACTGTTATAATATTTCTTAGCTCTAACCAAAAGGAATCTGGAGCTGTCACGCTGGATGACAACACATCTTGGCAAAAGTCTCTAATGGAATAGAGAAGGGATTTCAAAACTGGATAAAATGTAATAAAAATGTGACTGTGCAGAGATTCTGTATACTTAGAGGCCTATTGTTTACCAGAACATTTCAGTTTGAAAGTATTATTGTATTTGCAATGGCCTGAAAAACATTGACACATTAAGAATCTAGTAGTAAAAAGAAAGATAAAAATTATAAATAGTTATAATAAAGCTAAATAGTTAAATAGTTATACAAACACAAGGAACTTTGAGCCAAACGAATTTGACAAACTTCCCAAAACAATAGATGTAAGATTGATTCAAAAGACAAAAAACTAAGAAGGAGATTTTGTCTATGTGTGTGTCACCAACACGCACATAATGGGTGCACCCGTGTTCACAAAACTAAAAGCAACTTGAAACATAATTGTCTGTTGATCATATGAAGATCTGAATTTTCAACAGTGACAGTTCTCTATATTTTTCTGCTGCATTTAGGAAAATTTATAGGAAAAAATAGAAGGAAAGGAAAAGGAGAAACCAGCTCTGAAATCTGAATCTCTTTCTGGAGACTTCTGATTTTACACCAAATGCTCTTGCTAGCCAGAGTTGTACACAGTGACACAAATCATCTTAGATAAGCTCTATTTATTTATTTATTAAATTACTAGGAAAATGAAGGTTGTGGAAGAAAATCAGGTGAAAACTGTACTTAGATCTCATACCCAGACAATAAAATTAATTCTCTTTCCCCTGTCTGGAAAAAATTCAGCCTTGGAGGCCTTTTTGGCAGCTCAGGCCAAAGACATCTTACAGGAACCCAGGGTACTTGTTCCAAAGAACAGGATAAACTGTAGTCCATAAAACAAAACTTGATTCTTTAAAGAGACACAGCACAAGACTGACTGTAGCATAAAATTGCTTCAAAAACTGCTGGAATCTAGATGCCTAAGATCCTGCTAGAGTTTGAGGTACTGCAGTGGTGATGGTCAATAAAAGATTGTTAGACAATAATAAGCTTGAAGATCTACTGAGAAATAAAAGTTGAATAGTTGACCTTGAAAATTCTCCTCACAAGCAAAAACTAAGTTTGTATAGTTAAGTGTATCATTAAATTACTCAAGTAAGCCAAGTGATTTTTCTCACCTCAAAGATCTGAAACTTACATTTTCAGTGCCAATATCACCTATTAAGTATTCAATGTTTTGGTGAAAGAATAATTTTAACAAGGTTTTATTACATTAAGTTTTAATACATAGGTCTTACATCTCTTTTCTGTCTGTTTTGGGTAAACAGAAGTTTGTGTTGTTATTATTGTTGAGATGCATGTTAAGCTTTCAGGGTCTACCTCTTCAAAGTTAAGGTGAAGAAGTGGAACTTCCTATTTTAGCAGTAAACACAGTGAACAAAAGAGAAGACGACAAAGGGAGACTCAAATAAGCAACTCTGACTGTTAAAAAATATATTTCTATGGGAATTTCACATCTCTTTTTATGTTCAAAAATATTAAAGAATTGTAGGCAAGAATTTTGTCAACTCAAGATGGCTTGAGCACGGGAGTAACAGTTTGCAGAAAGTGCAAAATCTTGTTGCCTGTGATTTCAATACATATAGAAATATTCAGATGTTTAGGTATTTTCCTAGGTAGATACTGCACGTATGTCTATAGCTCTTCCTATTATGTAAATAAGAGGATCTTAAGCATATACTGCAACATAAAGATGTACTTATCTTATTATAAATGGCTGCCTACTGAAATCAAGGCAGCAGGGATCTGTGTGAAGAAAGATACTGTGTTATGTTAAATCCAGTCAAAAGATCAGCAAGTCTTACCATGTACTGGGTAAAAACAAACAGGAAATAAGAATTTAGGCTGGATAAATTTCATTCTAGGACAAGGAATCTAACACAGAAAAAAACCCCTTTTTTATCATTAAAATAAATAGTTGTTTAAATGTTTAAAGGGGACAGATGATAATTCAGTTTTTCAGAAAAAATATGTATGACAGAATTTCAAACTTCTGAGGACTTCACTACCCATTCTTTTTATTCTGAAACCAACAGTCTTAAAACCAAAGTAAACAATCTTAACTTTCAATTCACTTTGATACTAGCTCCTCTTTTTTAAAGACTGCTACGAGACTGTCATCGTCCTGACTGGTGTCTCAGTTCTTGCATGGTGAAACCAGGGCCATCGTGCAGAGCATCTTGGGGATTTTTTTGCTTAATTCTCTCTATAGTTATCAGACAATAATCCCCCTATTTCTCCTGATTTATTATTTATTAGAGGGTGACTTGAAATTGGGGTGAATGCGTGTGTACAGGAAGAGAAATAAGAAATATGCTTGAAATGCTAAATACAGGCAGCTTTCAAAAAGCCTGTAAAAGCTCTTGTAATTTTTCAGCAATACATTGGCAAACAGAGTTAACACATGTAATCAAAGTAAGTCAACCCCACCAGACAAAGATGAAAAAGCTCATGTATTAAAAACTGTTCACCGTGCATCTAGGGAGAGAGAAACTTTATCTAATCATATATCAATTAGGTAATGATAGGTCAAACACTGCTAACAGAAGGCTTTGTGATCAAGGCTTCATCCCATATTGTGGATAGCAGCTCTGGTGGCAGGAGGAGCAAGAGATTTAGAAAGCTTCAGAGTGAAGCCATGCTCTGCAGGCTACCCATTTTCCAGCTTGCCTCTGTCAGCCACTGCCAGACTGCTGGAATGGTAGGAGATGAATGTAGAGAGATAATAAGCAGAAAGTGAGCAATTTTCTAAGGGAAAAAATGAGACGAGGGTGAGCACCTAACAGCTGCCAATCAGAATTAAATGATACTACAATGATACTTAACTGACATTTGATGAATGGCAGTCTAACAGGTCTGTACAACTCTTCAGTCTGCACTTTTGAATATAGATGTTTTTTGTGGTGTTTTTTTTTTAAAAAAAAGGGGTTCCAAAACATAAAAATTGGAAAATTTATAGCTGCTATGTTCAAATTTGCTCTCATAACAAATGAAAAAGGATAATGAAGTCCACATTTATTCATATCACTTACTGAAGACCCTATTTCCTCTAACCACCAGTATTAAAGAATTATTTTAAGAGAATTATTTGATGAGATTTTCACACTCTTATTCCTGCTAAACTTACTGCTTCAATTTATTAATTTCCTAAAGAGCATCAAATGGTTTTAGTTGGGCTTGGTTTTTAGTTGGCTTTTGATTTTTTGGAAGGAAAAACAGAGTTCACAATTCACTTGTGAGTCAGGTAAATTCCAGAACCTTGACTGCTTTCATGACCCATCTTAAAACAACTTTTCCATCTCTTCTAGAATTAATTTCTGATGGCAATCTATCATTTTTTTTCTCTGTCATGGAATGCTGTTTGTGGCAATCGTCAAAGATAACCTACAATGAGAAGGCAATGGATTTTAATGTGAAAGGCCTTACACTATACTAAAGAATAATGAAATTTTGTGGAGACATAGGTGAGAAGACAAGCTATGGTATTGGTATTGCAGTAAGTGCCTAATTTAATTTTTTGGTAGTCTGAAGTAATATATTTCTGTAAGTACACTCATGTCTTTTTTTCCCCTGTCCTTTTTCCTGTAATGTGGTCTCATGTGATTTTTATTAAAGTGATGGAGAAAATAAAGGTATTATGAGCATTCTCCCACTGATACAAATTAAGCATGGAACACTATAGCATGCCTATGGTGCTTCCTTCTAAATATGTTGCTATTATTTAATCTTAACTCTTTAAATAAAATTATTCCACCTGCTTGTAAACCAGAAAATTAAATGGCCCATCACAGTATAGAGGAAAAACTGTAAACTCTCCCCAGTACACTGAGAGTAGCTGGGGGAAGAAATGACATATTTTGTTCCTGGGATTTCTATAAAATATTAGCTGACCTTCTAGGTATAACAGAGCAGAGAGTACTAACTATTCAGCCTCAGGAGCAGATGAATATTTTCATTTCATAGCAGCTGTAAGAATTGAAGAAAATTCCTGATCTAGAATTCTCCAGTGAAAGCCCCTGTACGACTTTTCTTTTT
Source organism: Calypte anna (assembly GCF_003957555.1). NCBI lineage: Eukaryota > Metazoa > Chordata > Aves > Apodiformes > Trochilidae > Calypte > Calypte anna. The sequence goes on from NC_044246.1 coordinate 73,762,131, forward strand.
CCATGTAGGAAAAAGAGTAGGAATTCAGCTCATCTCTGAGCATAAGACATTGCTTCCTTTCAGGGTAGCCCTCACAGATAATTCAGGATGAAAGATAGCAATCCTTCCTTCAGATGGAAAAGGGTGGGAAAGGGAGGCCAGAGAAGATAATGCAACCCCCCCAACACACACATATACTAAAACCATTGTAGTCTTTGCTAAGAAGCATCCTCAAAGAAAACGCAAAAACAAACCTTCCATTTCTAAAGCACTAAACCAATACAAACCCTCCCTAAGGTCACCCATTGAACTATGTAAATATCATCTCCTGTCTTTAAATACAGACATTGAAGTAAAAGGATGCATTAAGTTGCATGAATCTGTAATAAAATCACTTGATAGATAGAGGGCAAGGCACTGTAATGGCTAATACAGTTTTCACAGCATTAGCAGAACCCGTCCAGATAGGAAAAAACAAATAACTGACTGCTGATAGTGAAGAGATTATATACAAGCTAAATCAGTCATGGGTCTTTCCTTTCAGAATAAAAGCATCTTCTGAACAACCCTTTTCACATCCTGTTAGTAAAGACCTGTGCTGGGAAGCAGGCAATAATGACTGTCACCTACAATGTGACTGCCATTCACTGCTCCCCTCTCACTTCTCAGGAGGCAAAAAGCGTGCACTGAAACCAAGGGAGCCTAAGCCTTTTATATCCTTCTACCATAAATTAAGTCCAAAAATCAGCATGCCACCAGCTGCTTATGTGTAAAAGCTATAGGACTTCAAAGTACCAGGAGGCTGTGATTGCAGACTAAAAGGTAAATTTACAGTTAAATATACCATATATGGTGGTGCTTTTCATTTAAAGCTTACACATTAGATATACTTTTGCTGCAATGTACATATCTCCTTTACTCAACATGTTTTTTCAACTCAATACATCATTGAGAAAAATCCTCCCGATAGAACCACAACTCTCCAAGCACAATACTGGGGGAATAGGCGAGTCTAACCTCTAATATTACGAACTTAGCTTGATAGGGTCTATTTTATTAGGTTTGTGAACAGTTGGAGCAAGTTGACAGCAGGGATGAGACAAGACTACATCCCTGTAGCCCTTTACAAGGCCACAGTCAGGGCTGGCAGGAGAATAATGACTGGGAGAGAATCTGTGTGCTGCTTTCAGAATAAAGACAGCAGGAGAGCAATGTACAAAGCTTGACCTTAGCCAAACTGTCCAGCTCCCTTCCATGTCAGGAATGATCCTATTCCCTTTGCCAAGCCCTCACTGGAGGCACAATCTGTCTGACCCTTCATAATTCTTCCAGACCATACCTTCACTGACAATTAGCCTCCCAGCCTTTACTTTACTCTCAGAATTTCTTGTTTTGTTATTTTTTTGCATTTGAAAATGGATCCATGCAAGCCTATCAAGTCTTTCATAGTTCAGTGTCTGTTATCCCTGAAACACTGGCAAAAACAGTGACTACACTGTAAGTATTTCTACTACATACAAAAAGTGAACCCCGGTGATTTGCAGTTTGGAGGACAACTATGTCTCTACAAAGCAGCAGTTTCCAACCAGCAAATATATGTCTGGATGTAATACAAAAGACTTTTCTAATCCAACTGAATTTGGAGACTTAATCAGACCTGATCTCATATTAATCACTCCCTTTATCATTTCTTCCTTTCTCTGCTTTCTGATTCCTCTCATTTTGCCCATGTAGTTACTAACCATAATGATGCTACATTTATCTCAAGAAGGATATGAGTTACAAATCAGTGCCAGTTCAGAAAAGTATTACTTTTTATGAGCATACAATGTTCTCATATTTTATCCCACTCTGAACATCATAACAAGATGAGGAGCTAAATGATTCGGTAGTGCCCATGCTCATATTCTTATATTTTAGCCACTTGGTGTGATTTATTTAAATTAGAGGTATCCATTTGGGAGAAATTTTGCTTGTTCTAATGTCACAATTATAAAACCTTGAAGTACCTTCCCAAGTTTACATACTTTAAGTTCAGTGGGGATATTTTAACGTCTTTTTAGGACAAACTTGCAAGGCTTGTATGTTTTAAAACCCAAGTCTATTAGACTCTCCTAATATTTAATTTAGCTAGAAATAATCCTAAACTCACTTCATTATATATTCTCCTAAGTAATGAGAAAACCCACCATAAACAAAAAGAAACTTATAAACTCCAAAAAACGTGAAGTAATTAGTGTGCATCTACAGTGTCAGAGAACGACTACACAAATGGCATACCATGAGGACAATAGCAACCACAAGCCAAATTCTTAACTTCCATATGGTCACTCGGCATGGCTGGATTACTGGAGTGCTCAGGCAAATTCTTGCTCACAAAGCACTGTTGGGAGCCATAACCAAGCAGCTGTCATAATTTAGACTGTGTTTGGCATGGGACCAGACCAAGAGACAGAAAGCCCCTTTTACACTTTGTGTTGTGGGCCTACACAACTCACCTGTGGCAATGACAACAACCAAAGAAAACTTCATATGCACATTCAAACCTGTGCCTCACAGGCTCTTTGGAAGTAGTTATGAAACATACATGAAAAATATACTTCAATGTACCTATCAGCTTTTGCATACTTTTTCCTTTACCGAGTAGTTCAACTGGTCCATACAGGGACGTGTTATAGTTACTGAAAATCAGTCTTCTAAAAATCACAAGGGTACCAGGTGAGCTCCAATGCATCAGAAGTTTAAAATACTGCAGGTAGAAATTAGGCCTAGGGAAGCAAATGGATATTTTTTTTTGATTGGTTGGTTCGGTTTTTTTGATCTCTCTTTTGTTTTTTGTTTGTTTTGGTTTGGTTTTTTCACATATGTATATATATTTTAAATCTAAAGGACTAAACATACATTTATGCTTAAGAGTACACTAATTTCTACGTGTTCTTTTTCATGGCTATAACTCAGCTACATTGCCAGCCATTTGCAGATTAAGAATCTGTTCTACTCTCTTTACCTGTGGCCATTGTAAATACTTGCAATACATGCTTTTCACAGGGAGAGAAAAGGCTCCCCCATTTCACTAGTTTATTCTGCACAAGGAAAACAATCTGAACGAGGTTACTATGCCTGCTCAGTGACAGACTTTGGAGACATCCCAATGAATGCACAGAAATCTAAGAGTGTATCTGAAAAGGCATGTAACTAGCAATAATCTGCCATATGTCATGATGATAACCTCAGGCAAGGAAAAAGACTGCACTAAACATTATATGTTTCTCTACAGTAAGATCTGCAGAAAGATAAGTTCTTTTCCCTTAAAGCATTTCCCTCATAATTAGCTCTTAATTATATAATTGATCTTCATTTATGGTCTTTTAAATATATATTTATTATTATCTCATCTGACAGTTTGATTTCTTTAGTGAATGACTTTAATCTTCAGAATATTCTTTATGGAGAGACCATACTATTGTACAGGAAACAGCTTTAAAAACAGAAATTTAACATTAATGACAGAACAGGCAGCTTCTTGAGAATAATTTATTTTATAACAATGAAAAGGAAGTAGTACAGCCTGTAATTCTAATGATTCCTTTTTCTGGTTTTATAATAAGCCATTACTACAATTTTATTGGCATTTTCATTTTGTCATTAAATGTCACTGAGGTGATTACTCAGCCCATTTTTCTAGGATCATACTCATGAGAAAGCTAGTGAATATAGATAATATAATATGAGTGGCAGTGAAAATACCGCAACTATAGGGAAGAGTCAACTAACAATTTAGGGCTCAGAAAAAGCTTTACTGATTAAAATCATGCTTTAGCATCCTGGATGTCTGAACCAGGATAATGTCAACAAGCAGATAAAAAGTCAGATGTAGTCATAAGGATTGTTGCTGTCTTTTAATATCATTCATGTGAAGTGTAAGATCAAGTTTTGGGCTCCAAAAGGAATTCTTCATCTCTGAAGTATAAATCATAGAATCATAGAATCAGCTGGGTTGGAAGGGACCTCAGAGATCACCGAGTCCAACCCTTGATCCACTACTGCTGTGGTTACCAGACCATGGCACTAAGTGCCACATCCAGTCTCTTTTTAAATATCTCCAGGGATGGAGAATCCACTACTTCCCTGGGCAGCCCATTCCAATGCCTGATCACTCTCTCCGTAAAGAAATTCTTTCTAATATCTAACCTAAACTTCCCCTGGCACAACTTAAGACCATGAGAAACCAAGAAAGATGCAACCAAAAATGAAAGGTCTATCTGTGCTATAAATGTGCCATATTGTAGAAAGAGACAAAAGTTATGTACAAGGCGTGGGGAGCACTGGTTTGTTACTGGCATTACAATGCATTCACGAGCCATTCACCATGAAAGCAACAGCTACTAGACTAGGATTAATTCATTAGAAGTGTTAAGCAAAAGTATTTAAGCCACATCAGAAAATTAAATGTCAAAACTTCAGAATGAGGTTAAGATCTTATCTTAGGATATTAATTGATTGGATTGATCAGGAAAAATGCTCCCTGAGAAAGCAAAAATCCAGAAACAATCTCTCTGGCACATCATATTCATTTATACCAACAGTGTATTTTTCCTCACTTCACTTCTTTTTAGGGATACACTTAATGGAATCAATAATCATCTCCAACTGGAAGGCTTCTTAATTTTTCTATTTGTTTGTTTAACTAATTGGGTACTTATACTATATCATGCCATTAGCACTTCAGCATCATCACAGTAATACGTAAAATATAGTTAGTCAAAGCAATAAGCATAATTACTGTTTTTTTAATTTTAATATGTACTTTTTAATCACATTTTGTTGGACCTTTGTTTTTTGTTTTTCATGTGTACTTTACTAAATAGGAGATTGAAAATGATGAACAGAATATATATCGTATATTTTACAGATGTTAAGGCAGTGAAATTAGACTCATTGCAGATGTGCTATAGCAATTATTGAACATGAATACTCAAGTAATTACAACATTAAATACCTTATTCAAACAGGCAGACTGCAAATTAAAGCTACTGCAGTTTGCTTGAAATCTGCTCTGAAGTGGCAATTTCATCTTTTTATATTTTTTCTTTTTGCTTTTGCTTTCTTTTTTAACAAAAAACATTCATGTTCATTCTTCTAAGTAGGGTGGCCTTAGATTTCTGCCTCTATCTTCAACATCATAGCAGAAAGGAGAGAGAATACTCAAGTCACTACACAGAAACAAAAAAACTAAATTAAAATAGACCAACAAATTTTACGTTTAACATAGTATGAATGAGTCAGATATAAGTGGCACAGAATGTTTTTCCCATTCTGAATGTATCCCATGGACAAAATGACACAAAACTTACACCCCATCTGACTAAACCGATTAAGAATGGGTTGATTGGGATGAAACACATATTCATTCTAGTGGACTCAGGTGAGTTTCTTTACCTGTTCTTATCTTAGAATCTTAATCTACATATCTACTTGCTCTTCCATTCATAATAACCCTCAAAAAGGAGAGATTTTAAATGGTAAGGATCAAGAAAGTTATTCTGTCTGAATACCTTAATACAAAATTCAGATATTCCTTCAAAAGTATTTTCTACAAACTGAGACACTAGTGAAAACCAAGCTATAACACTGCTGGCTGTCACTTCATTCATCTTGTTTCCACATCAGTCTCTGGAGGAATCTTAGGCCCTCTAAGGGACCTAGAGGTAGGCATTTAGCTATTCAGAACAGCCAGATTTAGTAATTTCTCTGTAACATCAGAAGCCAACTTTTTTAGGAAACTAAGGAAATTGCTGACTGCAGGGACAGGTGGCAATTGAGGTTTTAAACGTTGTACTTTGAGTAAAACAGCAATTAGTTACCCAAGCTTTCTGTGGAACAGATGGCATTTTAGGAGGAGAAATGATGGGTACATAATTTCATTTGAGTAATTTTAGACAGAATTGGGAGGAGTACTATAAAAATCTAATGCAATACTAATACTCTGCAATCAATATATCAACCCTACAGTTTACATTAAAATAAGAATACTGTGTTATAAATTATTACTTCCATCAGCACTTTTTATTGTAAAAAAATGAAATTTGGTTCTGGTTAGTAATTGGACAGCATATTTAAAATCAGAGATTAACATGGTATTGTTTCAATTGTTCTAGTAGAATGAGTTGGTAACTGGCAAAGCTAAAGATACAGTTTTGGTCACTCAGAAGTCAGTAAAAGTAAGAAGCCATGGACGATAAGAATTCTTAAAGTTCATGGATAAGGTATCCAGCTGGCATATGCCTCAAAGGGGTAAGAGAGGATTTATAAACTTTCCAAACTTGAAAAAAAATATGTACAGAATGCTAAAATCAAAATCACACAGGAAAAAAAAAAAAAAAAAATCAGAGAGAAAATCATTCTGCTTCCTTTAGACATTTTAAAGCTAATCTCCTATTCTAAATTAAGATATTCAAAGAAATCCACTTTATATACAACAGCAAAGGAAAAAGAGGTTCTCCCTGAAGAGCATTTCTGCCAGCTATCCTACACTAACTACAGAGGTGAACTAAAAGATTTGGTCAGGATGGATGAGCAGCTTCTGTCCTCTGAAGCTAGGCAAGATGAATGACATGGCTAAGGACAGCAATATTTTTTTCTTGTTGGAAACTTCTTTTTTGCATACATAAAAAGGAATTTCAGAGAACTTTCAACTGAAAGGACAAGATACTTTCACTAGACAGCAAGACTGGATGAGGATGAGGAAATTTGAGACCCTGAGCACTCTCACTGTCCATAAACCTCCCACCTTGCAAAAACTTCAGATAGTTTCAGGAAATAAAGAGGGAAAAGACTTCCAGTTCCCACTTCTACCTGACCTGGTAAAATATGTCACTGGGCCTGAAAAGACTTTATATGGGACTCCCTGCTACCCGTTCCCCACATCCTCTCCAATGAGAAAGGAGAGAATAAAAACAAATTTATTTTGCTTTTAATCTTAATTCAAGGTGGTAATTTTTTGTTTCTTGCATAAATATGAATTTTAATTCTCATCAGTTCTCAAGGCCTGGAATGAAATGAAGTCACTTGAGAAATAAAGAATGTTTTATGATTGTTATTAATCTTGGACAATTCCTACTAAATCATGATCATCATGATGACAATAACTAGCCACTCTGTTTTCTGGAAGTAAAGAAAGGACCAGATCAGGCTTTCAGTTGCTGGGAAGCAAGAGTACATGTCAAGCAAAGCAACAATGTCTCATAAAATTTGTGTCATAAAAATAATTCAAATAATTACTTTAAACTAAGACTTTAATACCTTTAAACCACAAACAAACAAAAAAAGCATAAGACTAATGACATAGTCCTCAGCATAACCAACTAAAGGGCTTAAGGCCCCTTAGCTCTATTTAACAAACTCATTTTTGTGCAGAAATGACACAAAGGGACCACAGAAATTAGAAATATAAACAAGGAAAAAAATTGCATGTAGTTTCCACGTTCTTAATATAAAGTGAAACTTTCTGAAGAATAAAAAAAAAAAATCAAAGCACTCCCAGACATCAGACCTGAAACCTGATAATCCCAGAGATATCTTCTCTCTTTAAAAGGGATTGTAGGGCTACCTAATAAGCACTTACTTCGCTGCTGTCTGTGATAAATATCAATGCTAGGCAGATGGAAAGGTGTAACATAGATGTTACATCTTTACAATAATGTCCAACAAAAGAGGAGTCCTGCTGTTGGGGTGGAACCAGCATTAAAGACCTGTTGTGGCAGTTCCACCAGCTGTGATTTCAGTCCTATGCGTATTTTTTTGCAAGCCTGTATCTTCAGCTGTAAGCATGCCCTGAAAACATCTGAACAAATATGAAATTATAAAGATGTTATGAAAGTAAATAATGATTCTATTTATGTCAAATTATCTGAGAGTACATTAAAAAAAAAAAAAAAAGCAGTATTATTGATATTTACATATCTTGCTTATTTTAAATTTCTGGTATAAGTTACTCCACAAAACTGTTTTGTAATCAGAAAAATAATAAACTTAAAAGATGCATATCAGAATCTGAAAAATTTATTTTTTTTATTGTCTGAAAATAACTGAGGCTAAAAAAATTTTTTAAGAAGCACAACAAAATAAAACATGCATAAAATATATTGTACTATAGTTTGTGAGTGCTTCTGCAGCTCAGTCTTCCTACTTTGAAGAAATTTTTTCAAGAAATCAAGTTCTAGTATGGTCTAATCACATTTTGAGGAATAAAAAGCAAAGAAAACAGATGAGACAGTGAAGTCTGAAAATAGCTTTTCACAAAAATTTAATAAAGTTAAACAGGAAAAAAAAAAGCAGCTAGAAAAGTATGCATAATCAGTGATGAGGATAATGCTAACAACTGCAACCGAAGAGGTGAGATAGTTCTCTTTTCACTGGAAACTGCTTATTTTAACTATAATGCACAACAGGTAAGTCTTGCCTCAAAGAACATATTATTAAAAAAACAACTTTTTTCACTATCCTTATCTCCCCCTTCAGAGAAATTTTTAAAGTCAGCTCTGTAACCTTGTAAATGCAGGGAAATACCACCCTTAATCTGAAGCCCATTAAAATTCAGTCGGCACGGGCCATTCCTTCACACTAGAACATCTATAAACAAAAGGTTTGGGTTTTTTTCTCTATAAGTGTATCTTTAATAAAACACCTCTATACCATGTGTATACTGAACATTGACAAACTTCAGTATATCAACACAAATTAATCCAAAGAGTTGGATGCAAGCAACCTGCTGAAACATCAGATGGCCCAAGCAGAGAAAAAGCTCTCTGTGACAGGGGGATGTTTGGACATATGAAAGATTAATAACTTTGCATCATTCAGAAAATGGTAACCAGATCATCACACTAATATGTGGGGTTCTACTACAAAGGGAAAGTCTTGTTATGACCATGCTTCAGAGCATCTACTGCCTCTTATTTTATCATGTTATCATATGAATGGCAGGGACTTCATCCAGGATTTTTTGCCTTTTATGAATGACAGCACATAGCTAATTTCACTCAGGTTTCAAGCATCTGAATTAAACTACAGTTTTTATGTACATCCACAGTAATACAGTGCCTAGGACATAAGAGACAAAAAAATGTAAGACAGTAAAAACCAATTAAACAAACAAACAGAAAAACCACAACAGGAGCCATTCTCACTGATGTGAGAGCTGGTAATTGAGTTGCAAGTCTTTGAAGGTAACATAGGAATGAGCATGATATAACTGTCTTGTAAACAAACAAGAGAACAAGATACCATTTTCATGAGAAAGTCCATTGGTGCATGGTATTTTATTTCTGAGTGTAGAGTATAACTAAATTTTCTGAACAGGTAGAATTCAAAGGACAATTACTAACAAGCATTAGCTCTAATCTAAGAATTCATTTTTCAGAATATCTCAAGAGATCAAACTGACCTTGAGCAATCAAAACTATAAAGACAACCAGAGGACAGAGCTGAATTTTTGGTTCAGTAACTGCCACATAGGGACTAGGAGGAAGAACCAAGCTCATCAGACATTCTTTCATCATTCTATGCCTCCCAAGTACAAATTAACGTATAAAAGAACCTGTATGTTTCTCAAGATATTTCAAATCCTAGTTGCTGTTAGTTTCATGATAAAATAAACCACAATGAATCTAATAGTACCCCAAGATTATTAAAGTCATGCATTTGATGGTATCAGCAACAGCCCTACTATGTTCGCTGTACTTTTCTGCATCAATAATCTGTGAACACCTTGCAGTAAATTTTCATGTATATTCTGTTGACCAATTTAGCAGAAAATATTCCGGTGAAGTGGATATCTGAATGAATTATTTTAATAAAAAAATTTAGAACATTCGGTAACTCTATATGGAGGCCTGCAATTGAAAATCAATGATCTGATCTAAAATCCATCAAGTTTGCTGGAAACTTTCAGCATAATTCACTGGGGTGTGGTTTTATAGGGATGCAAAGGGCTTAAAAAAAAAACAAAAGACAGCAATAAAGCCACTGTCCTTAGGCAAGTGTACAAAATTTAACCTCATACACTTGTTCTGAAAATTTAATGGAAAATGAAAAAAAATTATTAGATTTAGAATATGATGAAAAGTTATCAGATTCTTCTGAAAAACATTTTTCTTCATGGCACCTGGCTGTATCTGCTAACTTTCCTGCAGCTGAACTCTATTCCTAATCTTTTACTGAGTTGCTACAATATAGTTCCTTAACAAAAGAAGTTTAACTTAATTCAAAATTTATTGTTTTAAGAATTACTCATTTTTTTTTTAAAAAAAAACACAAACCAAAACCAAGCAGCTGTCAGGAGAATTGCAATGAAAAATGATATAGTTTGTAAACTATAATTAGCTGAATTGCAATATTTAATAAACAAGACAGCTAGCTGTACTAACAAATATTGTCACTAATTTTGTCTATAGGGATTTTCTTTTCTTTAAGATAGCTTGCAAAATGCTGATTTTAAAGTCATTTATGCAAACACAGAGTGTGCTTCATATTACACATATTCATACCGTATTTTCTGACTGAAAAAAATATTCAATGCTTTTTATAAAGGAGACATAATAAATGAATGAAAAAATATACAAGGGGTTCTTGTTTAAAAGAACAAAGCAATCTTGATTAAAGAAACAGATTTCAGAGCAGCTGAAGAGCTGTCAAGAGGCAGTTCACTTACAGGTCATCTCACTTGTGGGTAAACTTTAACTTGAGTCTCAGTGCACACAGGAGACATGGTTGGATGAAAGGATATGTCATTGCTTCTGAGCAGGTACAGAAAAACGTACAGAAGCATTGCAATACAGCAATAGGAAAAAAAATATTTGTCTGCATCAGCTCATATAAGCCTTAGAAGGCTGAACATTTCAGCCTCCAGTGCTTTAAATTTTTCATAACTTCAAGAAGCTGACATTTACCTTTTTCAGTATAATTAAATAATGTTATTTTCTCCATCATTAATATGGATTTACTACCTAAAATAAGAGCCTAATAAAAGGAAGGTTGTAAATGACTTTGCCTGTTAGTTACAGCTCTAAATTCCATTGCTAACTCTGTTTTGCTTGCTTTGATAAATGGCTTTTCAAAAGCAGCAAAAAATGCAAATAAATTAGAGATTAATCATCTGGTTTTTAATGATGCTTTTGTCTATATTTATTGAGGTACAAAACACTTGGCCTTGGGCTACTGCATGACAGGAATCTGTCATTTTAAAGCCAAAAGCAAACTACTTTTTTTTTTACTGTAGCTGAGCCTATCCAGAAGCACTAAGGGCAGAAGCAACTTGCCTTTGAACATCATTGCACAACATTCCAAGACAAAAGACCAATCTTGGAAGATACGATGTGATATTCATTTAGACTCTTAATGTCAAAGCCCTCAGTCCTGCCCCTTGTTGTGAACTGTGGAGGCACAGGAATCTGTAACACTGCAGAGTACTCAGCAAATCTGATTTCATTCTGTCACTATCTAAACTCTCTGTGCAGGCTTTGATTCAGTGTGTCCTCTAGTGCATTCATCTGGTTATCAGTGTGATCAGAGCTCAAGGACCAGGGACAATCCATTTTCCATCATGCTTGATTTCAGTGAGAAAGGTTCTTTTAGATAACACATTCTGACTCTTCCACCACATTGCCAGTACATGTCATATGCTCCAAGTATTAATTGAGCGGATTAGGGGCAGAACTTCCGATAAGTGGTATTTTAATTTAAAGATCAGTGAGGTGAGAAAACTGATTCAATATTTTATAATAAATACACGTGCATCCCTGTAATGAGAGATCTTTTAAGGGGCTAGGCTATTTTTTTTAAAGTAAAAAATGCTATGATTGCTCTAAAGTACTCAAACTCTCTAAATCACCTACTTCAAAATGAAGTATTTCAGAAGTCTGCAAAGAGAGTGAATGAAATCTTTCATCGGTGAATACCTCTAACTATTCTATCCTCACTAACACCTGTTCCTTTTTCCAGCTTGTTTATAAAAGCATTCAACTGCTGTCAGAAACTGCATCCTCTCATGCTGACAAATACTATCTAGGATCCACTGACTTGCCAGCTCAACATCACTGATTACTGACTGAAGTTTTGCCATTCCTTCCTTGTAGAACAGTCTCTCTAAAGAGAATTCATTTGACTGATGTATTGAAACTCAATTTCTCTGCAGCAGTTCATGTGTGGATAAACACTGAAAAGTTGCTTGTATTGTTCAGAAAAAGAAAAAAAAAAACCACAAATATCCAAGCTAGCTACCAAACAAGGAATTTTCTGAACAAAATTCTTTAAATATTTATGCTCCAGAGAAAGGATAACACATTGGGTTTTTTCCTATGAATGTGCTCCAAAACCAACATTTACACCCTACTACAATATAGGTATTACCCAGGGAGCCAATTCTTGTCCCAGGGTCATTGCACCAGATCTGCTTTCTTTCTCAGAGAAGAAATTGCAACATTCCAGTTTAATAATATCCTAATCATTTAGTGCAGTTCCTCAGATGGATATCTATCTAACTTTTTAACAGTTTTAAGGTGATTCTTTCAGAGCTGGAATCATGAAAGTCATCACATTCTATTTTTCTGAAAGCTTGATGGAACCAATATTCTTAGTATAGATTAAATGAAATGAAGCACTTTCACATAGGAAAGTCTTCTATACGTATTATTTGATGCCAGCTCACCTTCACATCTGCTATTCCCCTATTGATTCCTACAACTTGGCACTTTTGCAGAGTGTCTGATGAGGCAACTCTATCCAATGATACCACTTCCTCTTCAACAAAAGGAGTGCAGTAAAATAGCAGTGTGTTTCCTATACCTTGAGGGAAAATGCTGTGTGCAAATTACACAAACAAACATGTAGTCATCATTCATATGTCTGTATGTCGAGAAGAAAATCATTTGTTCCTTCTATCCTGAAACACTGCCTATGTAAAATTATGCAAAATAGATCTGGTTTTGAATTTTTTAAGTAAATGAGGAGTCATTCTGAGTGCCACTTAAAATATCCATCTCCCAATACATAGTGTTCACCATGCAAATGAGCTTGAAAGTAGTCATCACTTAAAATATGATTCATACATATATTTACAGATCAGCAATGCCCATTAGAGAACAAAGAATATGTTTGTTTTGCTGGCCTTGAATACAAATACATCAAAAATTTTCAAGTAAAATAAAAAATTGAAATATGTTATAGTAATGAAATACTTAATTTGAAATTAAAATAGTAAATAATATAAACTGTCTAATAGTCCTCATTTATAATGTTATGGGAAATACAAGCAAAAAGAAAAACATTGCATATTTAAAATAAATATCAAATATAGCATTTTGATTTCAAACACTCTGAAACTATAAAACCATTGGTACTGTATTTGCATTTTGCTTTGGCTTTCCTCTAGTCCAAGCCTTTGTATGTGTAACATTTAACTGATTTTCTCTGTGGTTTGTTTTTTGGGTTTTTTTCTGTGTGAAACTTCAAATTCTTTAAAGTTTAATGACTGTTACTTGTTCTATGTATAGTCTTGTTTGGAAAGATCTCTTTGGTTTGTTTTTTTCTTTTTATGTCTTTAAGCCTAATTTATTAAGATATTGAAACACCTAATACCTGCTGAAATCAGTGGGAACCTATTTATGAAAGGAGCATAAAAAGAATTAAAAATAAATATGTAGATCTATCTTAGGGTTTTCAGATTGTGCAACTATTTTAACAGGTTGAGGTACTCAGCAACAGTTTTGCCTCAGCCTTCACTGGAAACCTCTTTTTCTCAAACCTCTTGAGTGCATGGACTGCAAGGTAGGGACTCGAGGAGCAAAGCTTGCCCTATGGAATAAGCTTCCTAATTATAGCTGGGCTCAGCCCCAAGATAATAGCTCGGAAGGTTTCAACTGCATATCAAAGACTGTTCCTAACAGGGAGTTTGTGCACCATCACCTAAATTCGATGTAAAAAAATCATACAACAGTTCAGTGTAGAGGGGACCTTAAAGATCATCTGGTTCCAACTCCCCCAAGTGGTCAAGGACACCTTCAACTACACCAAGTTGCTTGATGTCCCATCCAACTGTCCTTAAACACTTCCAGGGATGGGGCATCCACAGCTTCTTTGAGCAACTTGTTCCAGTGTCTCACCACCCTCACAGAAAAGAAGTTCTTCCTAATGCCTAATATAAAGCTACTCTCTTCCAGTTTAAAGCCATTACCCCTTGTCCTGTTGCCACACACCCTTGTTAAAAGTTCCTCCCCAGCTCTCTTGTAGGCCTCCTTCAGGTACTGAAAGGCTGTTTCCAAAAAAAGAGTTTAGCCCAGTGAGCTTGACTTTCAAAATGATCCTGGCCTGTTTTATTTACTGCTAAAAATATAGCCTGAAAATGCACAAGACAGATACATGTAATGCATTTGGAACATATACTTGAAACACTGCATAAAAAATTCTGTCCTCTCTAATAAAGATTTCTTTATACATTAGCTTCTAAAAAAAACCATTTCAAAATTCTTACTTCAAAATATTCAGTCAGAAGTCATGATTTTTGGCAATAACATTGCAGACAGATTTCAAACACTAGAACAGGCATCTTAAAGAGGTGTTTGATGCTTCAGTGTTTAAGAGGCATCTAAACAACACCCTTAATATTTAGGTTTAACTTTTGGTCAGCTCTGAAGTGGTCAGACAGATGGTCTAAATGACAATTGTACATCCCTTCCAACTGTAATATACCATTCAATTCTATTCTAGCTATAATAATTTTCCCTCCTATTTCACCTTCTAACAAAGAAGACCAAGTTTGTTCTGGATGTAGGCAAATATTAATTTTTTTCTGTAAACAAGGTTTTTAGTTTTGCTTTGTCAGCTTACTAATCTTTCATACATATGCAGTGTTGGTACCTTCAGACTTTATGGTGATTCCATGTTCTCAAAATTTACTATGCCAATTCTTTTACTTTTTTACTCCTGCTATTCTCTTTTTTAATCCAGGAAAAACATAAATAATTTTAGGTGAAAGTCTCTTTCCTCTAAATGCAGCTCCTCAAGAGTTGTTCTAACAGCTGTAAATTAAACCTTATCACAATTTTGAAAACAAAATGCTATCCCAGAGGATGACAACATCAGAATGTTTGAAGCTTGACATGGTTTTAAAAATAGTAATCTGTATATATCTTCAGATATTTCATCATTTCTTGATTAACACCTACTCAGCTTTAATAATTCAGTTGACCCAATTTGCTGAGCTGTACCCTTCAATTACAAGTTTCCGTGAAAATTCTGGCATAGAATATGTCAAGATAACCACACACTTCCAGCAAGATAATGCAAACAATGCAACCACATTACTGGTGTACACATCAAAAACCTGCACCTGTCACCCTAATTTAATAAAAATAAGACAATTTGACTCATTAATGTAAAAAATATGACAAGCTATACAGCAGATGACATGGCAACATCTGCTCTGCTGGTGGATGATAAATGTACTCTATCTCTAATATGATCAAGCATCTGGAGTCACATGAGCAAAGCAAAATGGTGGACTGATGATCTTTAAGGTCCCTTCCAACCTAAAGCATTCTATGACTCTGTTTATTGTTTGCTATTTGTATATTTGTTTTTAAAAGACAGGCTTTTGCAGTCACTGGCTTAATTTAAGGAACACTCATTGTGTTCAGATCAATCTTTTCAAACATGACATTTACAAACACAGACCAGAATTTTGGCCATAGTCCAACTGTAAGCCTTTTTTTGGTGTTCATTTCAGTGCCAACATGTAAGAAAACTCTTCACAGCCTTTAAAATAATAATAATCTAAAATGAGAGAAAAATCCCCACGTTGCTAATTAAGTCAGTTTTATTCTCGCATTATAATTATTTGTACTATTCCTTGTAAAATCAATTATTTTGCATACATAGATATTTTTTAATCACACTCTCCCTATAGTTATACTGCAGTTTACATTTATGAAAGCTTCCTAGAGCTTAAACAGTAACCAGATTTTTTGTAAGATTCATCTTAATTACTTGTAGCCAGCCACTTATACATTAAGCATGCAGACCAAGGTACTACTCTAAGCTTCTCTATACTCAACAAGAAAAGTTCAGTAACTCAGGAGAACACTACCCTTCTAGGCCAGTTATTTAAGGTAGTATGGAAGAACTGCCTTTGAAGGCTCATAAAAAGGCATGTAGATGAGTACTTGAGAGGAGAGAAGGTACCTAAGTTTCGGTGTGAGGAGAAATCTGCCCCACGTGTTTCGAAAAATATGTCTTATCTAGTGAAACAAATCATCAGGGGAGGGAGTGAGTTGGAAAGTGGTGACTGTTGTCTGGCTTTGAGACCAAAACTGTACAGGTTGTACTCTGCTAGGTTAAAAAAGACAGCTGGATACCCAGGGGAGAAGAGTTATGATGAACTGAGTTAAATCCAGTTGGTAGCCAATCACAAGAGATGTTCCCCAGGGCTCAGTCCTGAGGCCAATTCTCTTTCACATCTTCACCAGTGATGTGGAAAAGGTGATCAAGTGCACCCTCAGTAAGTTTGCCAATTACACCAAGTTGGACAGTTGATTTTCTTCATGGTAATTTACTTCATGGTTGATTTACTTCTGGACAGGCTGGATCAATGGTCCAAGGCCAGTGGTATGAGGCTCAGCAAGGCCAAATGTTGGGTGTCCTGCACTTGAGGCACAACAACCAATGCTACAGATTTAGGGAGAAGTGACTGGAAAGGTGCCCAGAGGAAAAAGCCCTGGGGCTGTTGGTCAACAGCCAGCTAAATATGAGCCAGCAGTGTGCCCAGGTGGCCAAGAAGGTCAGTGGCATCCTGTTTTTTATTAGGAATAGTGTGACTAGCAGGATTAGGGAAGAGCTTGTCCCACTGTGCTGCATCTTAAACACTGTGTTCAGTTTTGGGCCCCTCACTACAAGAAAGACATTGACTTGCTGAAGCACATCCAAAGAAAGGCAACCAAGCTGATGAAGAGTCTAGAGCACAAGTCTTATGAGGCTTGTCTGATGGAACTGGAGTGGTTTAGACTGGAGAAAATGAGGCTCAAGGGAGACCTTATCACTCTCTTCAGTAACCTAAAAGGAGGTTGTAGCAAGTTAGGCATCTGTCTCCTCTCTTGAGTAAAAAGTGATATTACAAGAGGAAACGGCCTCAAGTTGTGCCAGAGCAGGTTTAGATTTGATATTAGGAAAGTTTTTCACCAAAATGCATTTAAGATATTGAAGCAGGCTGCCCAGGGAAGAGGACACCATCTCAGAAGGCAGACATGTAGACATGGTTCTTAGGGTCATGGTTTAGCAGTGGACTTCATAGTGTAAGGGTAACAACTTTACTAAGTGGTCTTAAGGGCTTTTTCCAACCTATATGATTTTATATTGTTCTAAGTCTAAAACACGCTTTAGTATTTTATATATAAATGTATATATATATTGGCCATCCATATTGTGCAGATTAATGCAACTACATTTAAAAGTTAATTAATGTGTATACTGAAAAGTGCTTAAGAAGCATCCATATCCAATAAAGTTTATGCAATTATTACCACAGGTGTATTGCAAAAAGGGTGGTTTAGACAATCTCAATGAGCATTCTGTTTGAAGAAATTAATAACCCCAGAGAAAAAAATTCATCAGTATAATAAAAATTTAGATGGTGTCCAGGGAAATTCTGGCACTGGAAATGTTTCTTTACACAAAGTAATGGTAATGCAGTTGGACCAACTATCTCAATAGTATATGTTATCAACTGGCAAGGAAGAACCAAGTGTTCATCTCTACTAATGAATGGAGGCCTTCAGAATGCTTCAGTGGGCAGGAACTCAACACTGCAGTTTGCTCATATGGCAGGATCTTACACAAATCTGGATAAACCAAGAGACAATTCACATTCCTATGGTGAGTCACAGATCAATTCTGCAAACTTTATGTGGCTATTTGCTGATAGGTCTATTTGCATTGAAAAGCAAGACATTTACAGACTCTGATAGTTAAAAACATTCTCAGATGTACTCTCAATTTTCTAAACAAACCCTAACTGTAAAATCTGTCTTGCATACAGAGTGCTGGTTGCAGCTGAAGGGTTCCCTATGATCTAGCTCAGTTCCCTTTCTCTCCTTGCGCATGATCTGAAAACAGACACAAAGAGAAAAAGAGACGAAATGGAAAAATGAAACTGCTCTTGCCACATATCCTGGACAAAAGCAGCAGGAGAAGGAGGATAAAGCTAGATAGCAGTTAGGTTATATATTTATATGGAAAAAGTGTTAGGTTATATATTTATATGGAAAAAGTGTTGTAACCAAACCTGAGATCAGAACCTTGAGTTCAGTCATTCCTTTATGACTGTTCCAGTCAGCAGTGCCACTAAAGACCCAGAACAGGCCAGAAAGTGAAGCACATCAGGTGAGAGAAAGGAAACAAAATAGCTTACCAGTTAAGGCAAAACCTACAATAATAAAGGCAAAATATACTCTGGAAGTATCAGCAATTACCTTGCTGTTGATTTGCTCAATCTCACACGTCCATATCTTTAGTCAGCAGACTTCACTTCCAAAGGGTGTGGATTCCCAGTGGCTTTCACAATTAACAGGGTGTACTAAGATCACCCTGCCATAGAAAAGGACACCCCTTGCTTCCCTTGCAGCAGTTCTAGCATTCTAGTAGCCAGAGAGGCCTTTTTACAACTGAAAAGTAAGCATGCAACAATAATAAAAAGATTCATTTTCACTTGGATTAGAAAACTGGACTGACTCTTGCCACAGCACTACAATGCAGAGCCAACAGAGCTTGAGGTTGAAGGCAGAAGAGATTGGAGTACTCAAGGGTAGACTGGCTTAAGTTGATTCCAAAACACCATAGCAAGAAGATATGATCAAAAGCACTTCATATTTATTAATAGTGATTAAACTCCACTTGACTTCAAAGAAAAAAGCCCCTATTTTTCCTGTCTTCAATGGCATCATTGTATATTCTCAAGGAAAAAAAAGTTTCTCTTAACTACAAAATTATTTTTTCAAATGACTAGATTATAGCATTACTCTGATTCAGCTACATTTGGTAGAAATTCTTGTCTTTTGATGATAAAAAATCTTGACAAAATTTAATACTCAATGTGTAATCTGAAAAATATTTTTATATCATCAGCCTTAACTTTCCATAGATAAATATGCAGTTATTAGCTTTTTTTTTTCCTCCCCATCTGATTCCTTGCATCCTGTATTTCTGTCCATATGGAAATTAAATCATGTCATATTTTACTGTACCTGTACACTGAAAAATACCAACTTTATTCAAACATTATCACATATTTTCAGTATGTGGCCAATAATGCACATATGCTAATTAATGTATACTGATGTTGGATGTAGTTTTAAAAAATAATAGAAAGTTCAGCTTCTTCTTCATATGTTTGTTTTAGGTCTACATTATATTCACACTGAGAAATACTTGTGGAACAATAAAGCCAAATGGGATCATGGTTTACATAGTTTAGCACACCTGAGAGTTCTGTGGGGAGATCAGCTCAAAACTTTTGCCCCTGTGGATATCAGGGGTCGTGCAAAACAGATGCTGAGCTGTGGAAAATATTAGTTGATCCGAAGATAAATAAGACAATTTCTTATATATATCTGTGTTCAACTCCCTTTCAAAAATAACTAGTTTGGACCCAATTCTTATGTTAGCTATTTAATTCAATATTTTACATATTGTGAATGACTGATCTTGTTTTCATTGGAAAGTTATACATATTTCTTTGAGAGGATCCCAATAACACACCTTTGTGTGTTTCATCTGTTTTTAAAAGCTGTAGCTGAAGACGTGTAAATGATAAATAAGAATGTTGTGATTTTGAGTTAAAATTAGTCATGATACTGCATGTTATCTAGCAGCTTATTATGAGTGCATGCTGTCTGGATACATGCCATAATGTGTTACAAATCTCTGCAGAAATAAAAAGTGGTCCTTCTGTTCATCTCTTACAGCCCTTAGTGTAGGAAGAGAGTAAAGAGTATAAGGAATGAAGAACGGAGGGAATGGGGAGAAGGAAGAGAAAGGCATAAACGTGGACAAAGGGAAGGGTGGAAAGGCAGTGGAGTTCTACTGCATTACATCTATTTTTAGTTGCATGCCCAGCACTGAGATGCAACAGGCATATCATACACTCTTACTTACCTGAAAGAACAGGAATGGCTCTGACAACCCCAGAGAAAGGGTAAGGGCTAAGACAGCAGAAAACAATTTTACTCTCTCCTGTCACCTAGGGAGGTGGTTGGAATGAGGCCCTTTCTGTAAATAAGTTCTGCTTTCTGCTTGCAGCGTCAAAAGACAGACAATTTACCTCAAAGAACGTAATGGTACCAAATTTATCTGAATTTCTTCTATTCAAATGCACTGCTACTCTTGTTATAGTCTATGTTAAGGAGTCATCTAACCTACCTACTTCTCTAGCTTCCACCACCTATCCACCTTGATCTTTTAAAGAAATAAGTAGAACTCAGTGAGGCAGATGGGTTTTGACATCTTTAGCTTGAGTCTCACTCTCACAGACTGTCATTGCAGGCACAGTTCTTATAAGTTTATGGAGCTAGCACACACCTTGCTTTACAGGTTTGTCACTGCTTTTTTTATACATTCAAAGACATTGTGGTTAACTGAGTAGGTGTTCCTGCATAGAGGAAATAATAATGGAAAAGGGGAAATAAGGCATTTCAACTCTATGTGGTTCTAGAACATAAACCCAAACCATGATAATCAAAATGGGAAAAAAAATTTCATGGCATTTACATTCAATTCCCTATTTAGTCAGAAGTGCAATGTGTTTTTGTGCATAAGAACAAATCTATATTTGTATAAAAAAAACCTTAAAACTTATCCATAAAGTGAAATTATTTAAAAGTAAACTGACCATGTATCTGTGGCACCTGCTACCAATTATTTGATATGCATTATCCAGATCAACACAGTCAGTGGATATATGAGAAGATCAGAGGTAGTGTTTCCTTCATCTTTGTCATGCAGCATTTCCACTAAGTAATTGCTATGACCTGCTAAAATTCATAATGCTTTATTTGCAGCATTCAAATAAAGGTTCTATTGTGTGTATATGCCCATTGCATTTGTACATGATACATATTGTTTAAACAGTCAGACATCATATGACTGTTCCAAGGTTCAAACTCAGGTTTGAAAAAGCCACTGAAGTTACATGGGCTTTATGCAAACCAATGCCAACGCCAACATCACTCATGACAAACTAATGGCATTCATACTTTATTCCTGCTGCTAGTCATTCATTTATATCAGGGGATCTAAATGTGAGTAGTGAGAAAATCCCCCTACAACTCCTTTCAGCCTTAAGAGACTGTTTTTAAGAGATTTTGCAATCTATAGGTAGGGCTACATGGTATTTCCTTTGACAATAGTCCGAGAATTTGGAAAAGAGAGATGGACACTAAGCGCTGAACTACTGCTCCCAACATTTCCAGTGGCAAGTGTAAACTGGGGCCATGGGAACAGGAACTTGAAAAGGTTCAGCAGCATGGATCTTTGTGGAGAAAAAGCAGTGCAGGAAGAAAATGAGGATATTGTAGCAAAGTAGAGCTGGCGTACAAAACTGGATCCTGAAGAAGAAAAGGAAAGAAACTGGTAAATGTAAATAAGAAATAGAATAGTCTATAAGATAATTCTAAGGTGTGTGAGTCAACTTTGCTAAATTAGTGCCCTATCTACCCTTCATCAAGTGAACTTACAAAAAGGAAATTCTGTTTTTGTGCTTCACCTTCCTTAGCAAAAATAAGGATATAAAATATACGACTCTCATGGTGAGCTGAGACCTTTAATTTGTGATCCAGAAGTAATGACACTAATCTACTCCTATTAAAGAATGAAAAATTACTTTGTTTTTTACTATTTGGTATGCAAATGTATAGTATTCATAACTGAGAACAGTTCCATTGCACTTGTCACCGTGCAAGAATGTAGAAAGAAAAGATCTCTGTCATTGTGCAGATAGGAAAAATTATGAGAAAAACAAAGGTACACAGCAACAGCAGAAAAAAACCTCACCCCTAAAAGCACAGACCACATATAAGCATATGTGCAATAGTAGTTTCTTTGTGTGTGAGGATAAAGAACTTCAGAACAAATAAAAGTAGGATGGAAATAACATTGCTCTTCTCAATTTTCAGAACTGATATTCAGCAAGAAAAGAGACACTGGGATTTTGAGAAAAATAGTCTGAGAGATCACAGAAATCACAGGCAATGAAAAAATTGAGGTTTTTATCCAAGAACAGCTAGTGTGGCATAAGTACCTTTCATGAAAATATCAAAAGCTTTTTATTTTACTCCAAAGAGGAAGAAAGACAGGTTTCTGAAACTTGAAAGTGGTCAATAGTGACAAAAGCAGTCAAGAGAAAGAAAGAAGTTCATACCTAAGAAAAACTCCACAATTTGAGAAACACTAAAATTTGTATAAGGAGTGGAAACTAAAAGAAGAGCGGCTAATATGGCTTAGAATCTACTTTCACATTTCTTTCCTTCTAATTCTTGGATAATACTAAGGTTTTCTCTGTTGTTCCCAATAAACTGTCCCATTAGACCCACCAGGCATATAACAGGTTTGCAAAACTACTTCCTTTATGCACTCAGACTAGATAAGTAGATCTTGAAAAGTATTTAATTAAATATTTTCTCCAGTTTCTGGCCTCTAAAAGGAACTGTAATGTCATGTTTTTCAGACCATGAGTAGTCAGGTACTGATCTGGAGGACCTAAAAAACCACTGGAGACAAGGCTAGGGGCATTTTCAGTGTATATCCATAGTGCCCTACGAGATATTAACTTTAGTAGGTTTCACTCTAGTAGCTAGTCTGCCTCTCGTTTAAGTTCTCCCAGGAAAAACACTCTTCTTTTGTATTAACACTACACAGCTTTGGCCAAGTTCCAAAGTTGTTGGGGTTTTTTTAATATATAATTCAGTGGACTGCTATATGGATTATTTATGCAGAAATTACTGCCAGTCTCATGGGCAGGTACCAAGATTCACGGTGATGTGAACTAGTAACTATTACCAAGATATGGTAATTTCATTTAACATTAGGAAACCATCTGGTGCCTTCATTTCTTGTTTTAACATAATGTCACTGTTTTACTCAATACACTCTCATTAAAGCAAGACAAAGCAACTAAGGAAAAACATACAGATATGAGAAATTTATACTCTCAATCATCTTTGTGCAGCTTCCTGCAGAAGTCATATTCTAATATATTTATGAAGGAGGAAAGGACTGCTAAAATCTAATCTGAGTTCCTGCATAATGAAGACTATTAATTTGAGCAGACTCTAAACCAAAAGCCTAAAATGTTTGGGCTATGCTGTATCTATTTTCCTCACAATGGCTACATGTGATAGATGAATCCAGCCCAGTCCCAGATAAGTTGCACGAGTGGTCATTTACTCTCACTCTTCAAAACTGCACCTTGTTTCTAGTCTGAATTTGCCAAAATTCAGCTTTGAAACACTGGATCTCATTATGTCTTTTTCTGCTAGATTAAACAGTCATCTGCTGTCAAAAATCTCATTCCCATTAAGGCATTTACAGACTGTGATCAAGTCACCTCTTAACCTTCTCTTCAGCAGATTAAACAGACCAATCTTCTTTTGCCTCTAACTACAATGCTTATTTCCACACCTACATTCATTCTTTCCCCAGTAATGAACTCTTTCCAATTATAAACATACTTTCAGAGTGTGGTAAGCAACAAGACACAATAGTTTTTACAGTTTCCCTAATGCTCTATAAAAAGGCAGTGCTACCTCCTACTTGATATTCACTTGTTTATATATATCAGAGAATATAAGATGTACCATTTAAAACCATTCTTTAGTTTACTGATAAAATGGAAAGTATTCCGAAAGGAATTTTAAATGTGAATACTTAACCCTTTTTACACACAGTGCAGAAAACATATGCAACTCTTCTGCCTTTTCTACATTATCTATATTTTTCTGTGCTACCTACATCCAGTGTCACTTCTGTTGCTTAAAATGTTTTATTGATAGTTTGTGTTCCTTTTTCAGTTTCCTGTTCTTAAGTACTTTTAATAGTACTATTTAGTAGTAGTATATATGAACCTTTTAAGTCTAGTAGTACCTCTGAAGGCAATTTCACTTGCAGTCCTACTTTAAAATATTTTCACATTTTAATTTTCTTCCCAGGAGTAAATTTCAATCCTGAATTAATTTGCTTTTACAAAACAGAAGTATGAAAACATACAAATACTATGTTGACCAGAAATATAGTATTCTGTTTTCTGATAACTCAAATATATTTGGTAAAAATATCTAATTTTACCAGAAAGCTTACTCTAACAGATAGACTACATGCAAACATTTTGATTTATTTTTCATGGAATATATAATTAAGTAATTATAATTCTTACATGGATGGTTCTAGTGAATAGCATTTATATCAAACAAACAGTAATTTTCACATGGAAGTTGCTTTAGACACTGAATGAATAAAATATTAGATAGTTTCTATTTTCTTTTTGAGCATGATTTTAACTTATTGACCAAACTACAAGAACAGTGGTTGTGACTTCTAATGTTTAAATTTGGATCCATTTCATTACGTAAATGAAACAAGTTCATTTAGATAATACTAGATAAGATACTGAAAAAACCCAGAAAAATATCTGAAGTCATTTAGTTAAAAGCTGAACAAAAGTTCTTAACCATCAACTCATTTTCATGTCACAAAACACTAACAATGATCTGTTCACATGTAAAGTCCAGAAAATATGAGAATAAGCCTTAACTTTGCTTAAAATGTATCACCTACATAAAGAAATACCATGGTTTTTTTCTGATTTCTCTTTTTCATTTATAGTGATGGAGAATTTATTAATGTACTAAGACCAATAACATATGTAATCTGACTCCATAATTCTGTTGTATGTAAGTCTAGGTTATTTCAGCTATAACTGCTAATTAATTAGAAGAAAGTCCTTCTTGGATACCATATACATAAACAGAAAATATATCTGGATAGATAAAAACAGTAGAAGAGCAAAAATTAAGAAGTGGGCAGAAAAGAGAGTATACTAATATGCAGAGAGAGAAGACATCCAGAGAAAGACAAATAGTGTCTGAGAACTTGAAAATCCCACAGATTATATACATACAGAAAAAGCAAATAGAGTACATAGAAGAGAAAATTAAGAGTGAGGAGAAGAAAATTAAAGTAGGATGCAGAGAAAAGTGTTTCTGGAAACCATAAGGAAAGACACTACTAATTTAAATTTGCTTCCTAATATTTTAGAGTCCACAGTCCATATCTGAATTAGAAAGTTTTTTATCAGACAAAAATGAAATCAAAGCCCTGTAGTGTTTTTATGGTTACTCAATAGATACGTTGTGTAATTTCTTTATGTCCCAAGATTTAAATAATTTTGACTGTTCGAAGAACCTCGCTCTTTAAACTTTCAACATTGTTATTTAAACTGCCTCATATATTTCCTGACATCGAGACCTCTAATGGATCCGTTACTTCCATTAATTTCAGCTCTGTTTCTAGCAAGCATAGTAGAAAAAACACTCAGGACCTTCCCAGGGTACATTTTAAATTAAGCAACCTGAAATATTAGAACATAGTGAAGTCGAATTGATTTTTACTTCCAAGTAAAAGTTGAAAGCCCTATAAATATTTTTAAAAATTAAACACAGCTGTGCACATCCATTGTTCTTAAGGTCATAAGATCAAGTAGTACCTATTTATCCTTGGTAACTAAACAAATTTTGTATTCGCTGCAGCTAATGAAAGGAACTATGCATACATCCTTCAACTTCTGCACCACTTTGTAAGTTACAATGCACTTCAGTTTGTCAAATTTCTATGTAACAGCCATTGAAAAGCTTTAAGTGACATTATAGTAACTTATAAAACTAGAATATACTAGTTACAAGTCTTCAAAACATACCGAAGATAAGACAAATATTGTTAAACACCTTTTTCTTTAGCAGACCCGGGACAACTCTGTGCTCTCAAACACAAGGAGTTACAGAACAAACCATCCCCTCTCCTCATGGATCCTTCTCTCTAATTTAAGCTCATTTATATTCTTGATGAAGCTAGAAAAGAAAGGTCTCTCTCCACTCCGGCAGTATATTTCACTGTATGTCAAATTGAATGATCTTAGTAAGAGGCTAAAATAAATAGAAAAAGTGAAAGAATCTGAGCATTTTACATGGATCCCAAATTTTATTCAAATGTTTCACAGATATATGAAATCCAAAATATTCTTCTAAGTGTAGCCACTAATACCTTTAGTGCAGTTTGGTTGCACAAACAAAGACTGTGATTAAGTATAATGCTATTGAACTGATACTCTAACTCCTAATCCAACAAAGTTCATTCTTATACCCAGATATGGATCTGTCTGAAAAAAATGTTCAGCTTTCTACATCTATTTCACTGCTATAAATTAAATTCTTTAAGTAGAAATAATCAAATAAATTTTGTTTCCTATAAGAGATTTGCTTCCTTTGCTCTCTAGCAAATCCTCAAAAAAGTGATTTTCAGTTACTTTTGAAAGCAGTGCCCTTGAACCCCAGAAAGGTGCACCACCACTTTCACCCCCCACACACACACAATTGGGATAAAGGTTCTTCTCAAACAGAATATAAACCTTACCTTGAAGAAAGTCATGGTTGCTCCGTCTTCAACTGCCCCATACTCTATCTTTGTCTGCTTGGCCAAATCATCAGCAGAATCAATAGGGGATTCCATACGTTCCACTGTCAGAAAGGCGGCTAGGTTAGCAGTGTACGAGGAAATGATGATAAGTG